>NC_059385.1:2902500-3202500 GCF_019703515.2 Myxocyprinus asiaticus | reverse complement strand
TAATCCGCAGACAGACAACAGGTGAGCGGCCGTCCTAAACACAGACAAGTGCAGCAGTGTTTGTATGGCAGGTACACCTGGTGGAATGCAGCAGAGATTACATCTGTCAGCCAGAGAAACCTGGCACAACTTCACCCGGTCTGTACTGCCAACTCCATACGCCCAAGGCAAAAGCACGCTCAACTCCCTGCAAGCTGTTTCCCGCGGCAGGCAACTCACATTTTGTATAGTACAACTACTCCCTGCTCCTGAAATACAACCCTGCGAGAGAGAACGTTAGCTCAAATTGCATGCGGCATGCATCCCATCAATAATGCAGCATCTTGGTTATTTGTTTACGCTCGTGGCTGGTGCCACTTCATTGTTTTTTCATGAACACTGTTAACCGCATATTTATGGCAAGTAACTGAGCGCAAACATCCAGGCATGTTAATGCAGATGTGGGAAACTGGTGGAAGATGAGCACAAACCGTGCTGCTGTTCCACAGAATTTACATACACACCTCGATGCTCTTGCACAAAATGAACTGAATGGAGCTGTCGGGTATTGTTGAGTTCCTAAACATCAACTAAACCAGGGGTTACCAGCCTTTAATGTCAGCTACTTAACCACTACCTAACAAGAACCACTACTAACTAAATTATTTACAGAAACAATATACAAAAAGGTTGAGTACATTAACATTAGTTAAAGCAACAGTTTATATGATCCAACAATACTTTTACATTGCCCTGTTTAGATGTTTTTATTTTATACATATTTCTTTTAATACTCAGAGACCCGAGCAATGATATTGTTATATACAGTGCATTCAGAAAGTATTCAGACCCCTTCATTTTTTTCGCATTTTGTTTTGTTGCAGTCTTATGCTAAAATGCTTTCATTATTTATTTTTTCATATCAATCTACACTCCATACCAGATTTGTGATAACTTTACAAATTTATTAAAAAGAAAAGCTCAGGTGCGTCCCATTTCTCTGGATCATCTTTGAGACGTTTCTACACTTTGATTGGAGTCCACCTGTGACAAATTCAATTGATTGGACATGATTTGGAAAGACACACACCTGTCTATATAAGGTATCACAGCTGTAAATGCGTATCAGAGCAAAAACCAAGCCATGAGGTCAAAGGAACTGTCTGCAGAGCTCAGAGACAGGATTGTGTCGAGGCACAGATCTGGGGAAGGCTACAAAAAAGTTTCAGCTGCATTTAAGGTTCCCAAGAGCACAGTGGCCTCCATTATTCTTAAATAGAAGAAGTTTGGAACAACCAGGACTCTTCCTAGAGCTGACCACCTGGCCAATCTGAGCATCGGGGGAGAAGGGCCTTGGTAAGAGAGGTGACCAAGAACCTGATGGTCACTCTGGTTGAGCTCCAGAGATCATGTGTGGAGATGGGAGAAACTTGTAGAAGGACGACCATCACTGCAACACTCCACCGATCTGGGCTTTATGACGGTCCCCATCCAACCTGACAGAGCTTGAGAGCATCTGCAGAGAAGAATGGCAGAAAATCCCCAAATCTAGGTGTGCAAAGCTTGTCGCATCATACCCAAAAAGACTTGAGACTGTAATCGCTGCCAAAGGTGCTTCAACTAAGTACTGAGTTACGGGTCTGAATAATTATGTCAATGTGATTGTTTAATTTTTTCCTGCTTAATACATTTGCAAAGTTATCAAAAATCTGGTTTTTGCTTTGTCATTATGGGGTATGGTGTGTAGATTGATATGGAAAAAATAAAAAATAATTTAAAGCATTTTAGCATAAGGCTGCAACATTACAAAATATACAAAATGAAGGGGTTTGATTATTTTATAAATGTACTGTGTATATATATATATATATATATATATATATATATATATATATATTATTTATTTAATATTTTTTTTTTTTTTTTTTTTTTTTTAAGAAGGCAACTGGTTATAAACATAATTAATTTTATATAATGAATACCAAAAAAAAATATATATATATATTATTTTATTTGTTTTATGACAGAACCGCACAGAAAACAGCTGAAAATCATTTGCAATAGTTTATCTATGATTTACCGAATAGTGTCCATTATGTGAATATAGAAAATGTTGAGTGAATGTTTCTGAGAATATAATATTTCAATCAATTAACATGTTGGAAGTTAAGAAAAAAATGTTTGCACGCCAAATATTTAATACACATTTATATTAATTTAAATTCATATATAAATGAATACACATTTATATAAATGTATATATATATATATATATATATATATATATATATATATATATATATATATATATATATATTAATAAACATATATATTAATTTAATTCCAAGCTGAAGTGTGTAATTTCTCACTAGTGCCACCAAACAAAAGAAATTACTGTTTTCAAACAGGTTTCAATATAACAATTATAAGTGGACTTAAAATGCTAAAAGGGTATAATGTGACCTCTTTAATGAAGTAAATCAGAGCGAAAATGCTAAGAATCTGTATTACATTTGTTTGATCTTATAGTTCAGAGCAGTGGATTCAATTGAAAATATTTGCTATTACCGAAGTTAAATTCATCGCAAAATGCGTTTCATGTTGTATTTAACAGCTGTACAGACAAAACATTTCAATACGGTTAAAATTTTCAGTTTCACTTGGAAATATGCGCAATTACGGAAGATAAATCAATTTAACTCCGTTGCAAACTGCGTCTCATGTTGTATTTAACATTTGCACAGACAAAACATGTCAATATGAATATAACTAATTATATAACTACCTCTCACAATTAAAATTCAGACACACCCTGAATTCCAAATAATTACTTTAAATATTTCTCATTACTGCGCATGTCTTTCCACACAAACATCTCCCATAACCACAACTAATAACTGCAGAGCCATTTTGATTTTTCAGCCTTTTAAAAATCCATCTGGCGTCTCAATTAGCACAATTAAGTTGTAATCTGCACAGCAGGAGACACGCGGATGAGGGGGACAGGACGTGGCGCTTGGGTTGCTCCCCTCTGCAGAGTGATTACCACCTGGCGGCTCTCAAACGGCCCTCGAAACACGTCCAGAGAACAAAAAACTGAGTGGCAAAGCACTTCCTCTTCTTGAAGCTATGACTCAAATTTTAACACTTCACATACTCACGTTTCTCACCCCCCCCCCCCCCCCCACACACACACACACACACACACACTTCTCACTTTTGACTGGTGCCAAGAAATACTCTATTTCCACAGAACGGACATTATTTCGCTTGGCTTGTTTCACCAGGGGAATTTGTGCTTTATGGTTGCCATCACACTGCCAGCGTCTGATTGGAAATTTAATAGGCAGGTCCTGGAGATATTCTCTCTCTCTGCTCATATACACAAGCCCCAGTCTATAAAGCGAACAGGTCTCTATGTATCTGTAAATTAAAGCACCTCTGTTTAGGTCACACATTAGACTGTCTAGGCCAGTAGAAGAGGAACGACAAGCTTTTGAATCAATGATTTCATTAAGAGTTTGCATTAAGTCTGTATATTTTATATATTTATTGTGTTACACAGTGAAAACGACAGCAGGCCTTTGTATAGTCTCTTTTCATTTAGAGCAGCAGTGTTCCCCCCCACCCCCCTTCTACAATATTGGTTTAAATTATTAAACAATCTTTTATGAGCAGTGAGGAACCCCATCCCAAGGCGACTCGTTCCTCTGCGAGCGCTCTGTGTGTGTGTGTGCGCACATGTGTGTTATTGAATAAAGGGCCACACTATACCATCTGACTGTTTAAATCACGTAGCAGCACCCGAATGAACGTGTGATCATTTGCACTTCTATATTAATGTGACTAATGCAGTAGATTACACTGGTGGAGTCTGTTATCAGCTTGACAGAGCTCTATATTGAGATCTGAGATTGGAAACGGAGTCATGGCAAAGATGCTGTGTGGGTTTTCTACTGTCGAGCAATATCAAAGCATACATTCAGTGCTGGGCGGATTACTTGTAAATTGTAATCAGGTAGTGATTACAAATTACACGACAAAAAAACCCCGCAATCAGTAATGTAATCTAGTAGATTACATTTTTGGGGTAATCTAATCGGATTACTTTTGGATTACTTTTAACCTAATTCTATTTTATTTTATGTCACATGCACTTGAGTAGGATAATCATTTTAACATAAAAGTACAAGGAAGAAAATGTATTCCATTCTTTATTACTAACAAAAAGAGCTCCTTATGACAAGTCATTAAACGAAATGAAATAAACATTAAATCTAACAGCAATGACTGTGCATGGCCAAAGTATATAATTCAAAACACTGAGATATCAAGTTCATTTTAACTGCATAAAACACTAGCAACATTATGAACATAAATGACCATAAAATCAACATAATCATGAAATAAACGAAAAAATAGAATGATTAGGATGATCAATAAATTATTAACAATTTACTGCCATTGCCTTGTTAATATGTAATCTATAAAAAGTAACTATAGTCAGATTATGAGTATTTTTAAATGTAATTTAATCCAATTACAAGTACTTGATTTTTGCAATCTGATTACGTGAAACATATTACATGTAATCCATTACTACCCAGCACTGCGTACATTGACTTTGAATGCAGAACCTTTATCAACCACAATTACAACTAGAGTTAGGAACCAAGACAGGTTCTTATCGAGAACATTTAAATACAAAAAATCAATAAAAAAATAGAACCAAATGATTTTCATGACTTACGGTTCTGCGGCGTAAAAACACACAGTGACCAGTGAAGTCCGATTCCTGGACAAATGACTCTTATGAGGCTGTTTTTTTAATCTACATATGAAACATCCAGCATGACCAGTGTAGTCTGATTCTCTAACAAATGATTCTTATGAGCTGGTTCTTTTGAATCTACACTGCAAAACATACAGGGCTCCCACCTCCTCTTATCGGTTCTTTTAAGTGAATAAAAAAACATACTGAACCGTAAGTCATTCATTTTGTCATGTTCGACTCCAAGTGAGACGGACAATTAAACGGGCAAAAATCCCATTAAGTTTTTAAAAAACCTCTATCACTATCTTCAAAGACAGTCTCTAAAGGTGAGTGCTCTAAGAGCATTTACTCAGCAGGTCATAAAGAGGAAATAAGAAGCACTTATAAACGATTTGTTGCAACTTCTGAAGCATCTTCAGTTCATTTCTTGAATGTTTGTATGCAAGCAGCTCTCTGAGGAGAGTTTGAAGCATGCTCACAGAGTTATTTTAGCTCCAGCGTGGCCATATTTACTGATGTATCGGCACCTATGCGACTGACGCCCTGTAGAGTTGTGTGATGAAGTGCGTTGTTATGGATAACTCCAGCGCGACTGCAGCGACAAATCACAACACTCGCGTGTCAGCATGTTAGCATAAAATCTCAAACACAGAGACATTCAACATTCAAAGATTACACACTCAGACATAAGAAGCACAACGGTGTGTACATAACCAAGAGTCCTGTACAAATGTTATACAGAATGCAGCATGGATAATCAGATAAAACTACTGCACATACAGTATGCAACAATAAACAGCAGTATGCATACTGCAAGTTTGGATACTGTGCACAGTACACATACTGCAAAAGTAGTAAAGGTTGTATGGTGGTATGCCATTCTCAAATATTTACGATATTCTGTGCATACAGAATTATAAGTATTACTGTAGTATGGCAGTCTGAAAATACCTAATATCTAAGCCAAAGGATTTAATCCAAAAATCTATTCAAGATGGCATGAGGAAGAGGTCATTTGTGCAACACCGGACCAGGATATGGTCGCACACAGGCAGAGGAAATCTCCATCTGTGGGTCCATGTGTTCCTCACCTGAGGGGGTGCCCTGTAACCAGATGGACCCCCAAAATCACAGAGGCATGAGACCCACTGTTCTGACAGCCACTTAGGAATCAGCGGTCGCTAACCGTGAGCCAAAACTTCTCGTCACGGCAAAAGTGAATGTCCTGCTCTATTTATGGATTTTAAGGCCCAAACTCAGACGGGAGATCCCAGACAGGTGGGTCATCCGTTACGTCTGAATGCATGCGACAGGGTCATTCTTCCTCTATATTTATCTACAGCAGGCCGGTTGCTAATGATATTTGTAAGTGGCGATTTTTGTCAAGGGAAAGATGATAAAACTTTCAAACATTCTAAGCTTTTCACCATCACTTACACAGCATCAGCCAAACTGTTTCAGACGTTTATAATATTCAAAATATTTTTTGACATTTATGTACAGTATTCGCTCTAAAATAGGGCTTGCACACCTGCTCATTTTTTCTAGTCAACTAGTCGCCCAGAAAAGTAATCGTCTCGTGGATTACTCGAACAAAATTACTTAAAACTGGATTACTTTAAAACAAAATAAATTTACTTAAGAAGCAAAATAGCAGCCAAAATGGCATGACGTGGTGCTGATGCATCGCGGGTGACCCGAGTTCAAGTCCTGGCTCATGAGGTCCTTTCCCGATCCCATTCCCACTCTTCTCCCTCTCATTTCCTGTCACCTCTCTACTTTCCCTATCCCATTAAAAAAAGCCAAAAGGCCATAATAGAAGCAAAATGGCTAGATATTTTGTCTTGTTATCAGAGAAACCAAACTAAATCTTATTTACATCTTTATGCACAAGATATGCCAATGGGCACATTTATTTTACTCACCCCATTGGCAATTTTTTATTTATTTTTTTGTTCTAGATTTAAGCATAAAATCTGTTTAGATATTTTTACAAGAAAACAAAACAAAAATACTAAGTTAATGAATTTTTGCAGTTTAACCAGATTTTTACAACAAGTGGCAGAACTAACCGACTCCTACTGCAACCCCTTATCTGAAATAACTTTAAATATTTACTGAAAAGAATAGTTGAACAGATTCATGGAAATTAATCAAAATTACAATTTACCGTACATTTTGCTACTTTCGTTTAAATGAGAAACGGCATTATAGCACATCTATCTTAATTCCCTCTTACAAGTCGCTAGACAAGGAAGGATCGCAAAGCTAGACTCCTACGACAATCACTGTTTTCAAACAGATTTCAGAAAACTGCCCCCAACATATTTAGATATTTTGCAGACTTCTGACAATATTAAATATATAATTATATTTATGCATTAGCTCTAAAACAGAGCTTGCACAACAACTCATTTTTACTAGTCGACTAGTTGCCCAGCAAAATAAACAAGAGTAGTCAGTTACTCTGTGAATCAATGTTTACCAAATGTAAATGAAATAAGAGGTTGCGTTAAATAAAAAAAATGTCCACTATTTTCAACATGTCTTCAAGCTATCATACTCAACAGTCGCAAAAAAAAAGAAGGATTGTAAAAGTAGTATATCGTCACAAGAATTTGGTCTTTAGGAAATATAATGCGGCAAATAAAAATTGCATTGAAATCCTCCGGATAATCACAATGTTGCTTATTTTAAAGCTAATTTCTGGGGCACTAGCATCACCAATGGCATTGCAATAATTACTGGTTTCAACTGTGGTTTGAATCCAGGGTGTGCTGAGTGACTGGAAAAATCTGCTTTTTTTTTTTTGCTTTTCTCCCAATTTGGAATGCCAAATTCCCACTACTTAGTAGGTCCCTCGTGGTGGCGCGGTTACTCATCTCAATCCGGGTGGCGGAGGACAAGTCTCAGTTGTCTCCGCTTCTGAGACCGTCAATCCGCGCATCTTATCAAGTGGCTCGTTGTGCAGGACACCGTGGAGACTCACAGCATGTGGAGGCTCATGCTACTCTCTGCGATCCATGCACAACTTACCACATGCCCCACTGAGAGCGAGAACCACTAATCGCGACCACGAGGAGGTTACCCCATGTGACTCTAACCTCCCTAGCAACTGGGTCAATTTGGTTGCTTAGGAGACCTGGCTGGAGTCACTCAGCACACCCTGGATTCAAACTCAGGGGTGGTAGTCAGCGTCAGTACTCCTTGAGCTACTCAGGCCCACCGAAAAATCAGCCTATTTTTATTTTTTATTTTTCTCCCAATTTGGAATGCCCAATTCCCAATCTTTTAAGTCCTCGTGGTTGCGTAGTGATTTGCCTCAATCCGGGTCGCGGAGGACAAATCCCAGTTGCCTCTGCGTCTGAGACCGTCAATCCATGCATCTTATCACGTGGCTTGTTGAGCGCATTGCCACGGAGACATAGCACGCGTGGAAGCTTCACGCCATCAACCGCAGCATCCACGCTCAACTCACCATGCGCCCCACCGAGAACAAACCGCATTATAGCGACCACGAGGAGGTTACCCCATGTGACTCTACCCTGCCTAGCAACTGGGCCAATTTGGTTGCTTAGGAGACCTGGCTGGAGTCACTCAGCACGCCCTGGGATTCGAACTAGCGAACTAGCGAACTCCAGGGGTGGTAGGAAAAATCAGCTTATTAAAAAAATCAGACAAAGCAAGAAAACTGTGTTTACATTAAACTTGAAATTATCGGACTACTCTGCTTTTGAAGTAAAAACCGAAACAGGTGTGCACAAAATTTGCGCACATTGGATTAGCCAATTGTTTTCATGCAACGCAAAACTGGGGTAATGGGCAAAAATCTACCTGTGTCGCTTGGATTTTGCTTACAACATTTACGACTTACCCCGATAAAGAAAAGGCACTGACATGAGCACACACATTGACAGCTTTTTTAAGCATAATCGATGCAAGCTCGTGCATGTAAATGCACTCATTGTCACACTTTTAGGTGAAATCAACCTAAAAAAACACCTTACTTTGACTCTGCATATTAAGCTGTTACAAAAAAAATTAACAATCAAAAAAATTACACATCAGCTTTAATATAATCAGTTCTAATTTTTCCCAGAAAATAAATGACCAACCTAAATATTGGGAAAAACATAACCATACACCGGCAGAGCAGGACTGACATGACACCCTCAGGCACACTCTACAACCATAAAGAGACTTTACTGAGCACTGCCAGCGCAGTCCATCATAACACATCTAATGCGTGTTCACATCACAGAGCCCCATTTATCTCCCATTGCAGACTTAAAGCCATCTGAAAGGAGGGGGAACGGTGCTGCCGCAGTGCTTACGGAAGCGTGATACTGCAACTGTTGTACCGTGCCCTCAACATGGGGCAAAACACTCTGGAATACACTGATTTTGTGAGCCACCGACACGAGCTGTCAGCCGAGACAAGAACTAAAGAAATGAATCAATGGACTCATTCTAAGTGGGAGGGAGGCGAATGACACAAAACGTGGAAAAGAGAGAGAGACAAACTGCGTTAATTAATTTTCCACAAGGGTGTACGCAGAGCCTTCGCTACAAGACAAATGATCTCATTTGCCACCAGCGACTGGAGACATGGGCAAACAAACCTGAACACTAGCGTTGAAGATTTATTTCTAAAGGGTTAGATCACACAAAAATGAAAATTCTGTCATCCCTTACTCACCCTCATGTAATTTGACTTGCTTTCTTTCATCGAACACTAAAGGAGATGTGAGGAGATGCTATGTCCCATACAATGAAAGTGAATGGTGACTGAGGCTAACATTTTGCTTAACATCTCCTTTTAGTTTGGAATAACATGAGGGTGAGTAACAGATTTTTTTTTTCTTTTCTTTTTCATTTGGTAAACAAAACCTTTTAAGATTTATTACATTTCTTGGAGACCACAACATGGAATATAGTCAAAGACTTCCAATCAAACTCTTCAGTATTTTGGCACAAATTCATCTGTTACTTGGTAAAAGCTAGCCAAATTAGGCAGATGCCAACAAGGACAGGTTGAATGACATGCCCTCATCCTTGAAAACCATCAAGGTAAAATCTAGGTCTAGAAACAAAACCAGTTGAGTTTGAGTTTTGAAACCCACAAAAGATTTTCTGTTATCTGGGTCCAAGAAAAGGCGATCCAGATCAGTTTTATTATTGATAATGAAAACTAAAACATTTCAGTTAACCGAAATAAAAAATACACTAACATGGTGTAACCGTACAAGGACAGGCAAGGAGGAGGCAGGAACCGGCTGAACAGTCAACGTAAAGTTTGATGATATAAATGAACTTAAAACAACATAGACATAAAACACACATGCAGCGTGGCTGCGTGCGTCTCTCTCTCTCTCTCAAATTGGCATCTCCGGCTCCCTTTTATCTAGCTGTCCCGCTGATCAGCTGATTCAGTGCTGGCCGTGCAGCCTCACAGCCTGGCCACGCCCTCCTCCTCGTCAAACAACTCCCCCGCCTGATTCAGGCCGGAGCGCCACCGGTCTGACTCTGGAGGGTTGACACTACCCTTCCAGCCGTTCTGTCAGCCGGTGGTCCACCCCGCCTCCTGTGAACCCGGGGGAGAGACGATGGGAGGCGTGGGAAGAGGGAAAGGTCAAGCAGAGACACACAGAGAGAGAGGAGAGAGAGAGAGAAGAACTTGCTCGCCGGCTCCCGGACGCGCTGTCGCCCGGTCCTCAACCGCTCCTCTTGCTCCTCCCCCGGCAGACGACAGCGAGTCCTCCGGCGCCTGGTGGACGGAACCGCTCCTCCCCTTCTTCAGCGGACGGCAGCTGTTCATCCAGCTCTCGGCAGCCGAGCAATCCCTCCGTCCCCAGGCAGATGGCCACGGCTGCTCCCCTGGCGCATGGCAGCGGTAAGGACTCCATGACAGCGCATCCCTCCTCCATCCCGGGTTTCGGCACTACTGTAACCATATAAGGATGGGCAAGGAGGCGGCGGGAACTGGCTGAACAGTCAACGTAAAGTTTAATGGTATAAATGAACTTAAAACAACATAGAACATAAAACATAAGACGAACACACAAGCAGCTTGGCCGCGTGCGTCTCTCTCTCTATCTCTCTCTCTCTCTCTCTCAAACTCGCACCTCCGGCTCTCCTTTATCTCGCTCTCCCACTGATCAGCTGATTCAGTGCCAGCCGTGCAGCCTCACGGCCCGGCCACGCCCACCTCCTCGTCACACATGGCTGGAAAAAAGTAAAATAAACTAAGAAACGTATTAAAATAAAATACTAAATAAAATAAAACTATACATAAAAAAATGAAATGTCCTCGGATTAATTTTAGTTGTAGTTTTTGATACACGGTATTATAAAATTGGAAACCTTTACTATTCGCTTTTATTACACACTAAAAGTTAACAAAAACTGAAACTACAGTCAAAGAGTGAAAACTACAGTTGAATAACAAGTTGAAAATAAAACAGAAATAAAAACTCAAAATAATATCTAAAGTATACTAACCCTGATCCAGATCACTGTGCAGGCCCCCATAATTGTCTAAAACATGAAGATGTATGAGCTGAGGGGCATAATATTTAGTACCCCTAAACCCACCTGGGTTCTCTAGGGGTTTTGATGTTTTACTGTAGCAAAGTGCAAAGATGGTTTCATATCTATCCATGAATCGAAGGCAAACTCAAATCAAGCTTGCCCTGGCAGAAACAAAATGGTTATGTAGTCATTAGGTCATTAAGATTAACTACGCTGTCATCGAGACACTCTACAGCACCATTAAATATATTTTTATGTATCTTCTGCACTCTTCATTTGCATACTGTGAGTAATGAGACGACGATAAACAAATAATGTGCCGTTCTTTAATTAATAAAAGAGGTGAGCGTTTCCCGGTAGACTGTCCATATGTGTCGCTTTAATAGGCCCTCAAGTAGTAAAATGTTGTTTCATCAAACACTACATCAAAACAAACCTGTTACGACTTTGATACTAATCAAGCTCACAATTAGAAGGAAACCATGACTAGAGGGATACGTGACAGCTAAAAACGTAACGCAGGACAACTGAAAAAGACCCAAAACTGACCCCTGAGGTACACCGCTCGTTTTGAAAGGATGTCAAAATGTCTTCCATTTGAGACACTGAAAGCAAAAATAAGATCTGAAAAATAATATCTGTCAATTGTTTACTGAGAAGAACTAGCTGGATACAGGCAATTAGGCTGAACCAGTTGGGTGAACGTTAGACTCGTAAGATCCTGTCAAGCGCGAATGGGTGTTTATTTATTTCTATCCATTTTTCAAAGAATATGACTGTCCCATAGTTGTAATGACATTTTCACCACACCAAACAATTGTGCCCCTAATATTTGCTTTTACTTAGTGTACTTGTTAACCAAGTAGACAAAAAAGTCAGTGAAGAACATGCTTGAGATGAAATATGAGACAAGTGATGTTTAAAGAAAGCAAAGAAAATTCAAGGTAAATATCACTTCTGAGCAGAATGTTTATTGGCCATCATTTCCAATCAAGATGTAATTTAGATTATCCAAAAAGTGTGAAAATATTATTTCATTGTGTTTATTTAGGATACATAAAATGTTAGCTATGAAATTAGCCTTAACAAGACATAGGAGTTGGCCATTTTATTTCAAAAACGTTAAAAATGTATTCTCCATCAGTGTCATTTCCACCAATGAACTCTATTAAATACAGTACAATACAGAATTTGAGATGTGCTCGAAATGTTCATGACTTTCAGAAAGAATTACATAAATCTCATGTGGTGCATGTAAATACACTCAATCTAGATAAAGATGACATCAACTAGTTATTGGTCTAGTCGAGCACTGTGGCCCTTCATAACACTTCACGTCTGATTAACTGACCTACAGAGAGGGATGCACACCGCTCTTTTCTGATGTTTATCAGTCAAGCGTGCATGTTTATCACTGTCAGACGGGATTATAAGTTGCGAGAGAGCAGCAGGGCCATGCACAGTTGGCGAGCGGATGCGTGCTCCCCGTGCCAGCTGCTCTGGAAGCACAAGACTGCTGAAGGCATCTGTTCCGGTTGCTTCCATGGGGCTCAAACCATGGCCAAGAACGCTGCCATGTTGAAAAGTGAAGACAGGGTATAATATTGACACCTGTTCTGTGAAATATTAATGTCTGTCGTAAAGACTACACGCTAATGCATCTGTGTGCATGTGTATTAAAAGAAAAGTTCATCCAAAAAATGAAAATTCTGTCATTATTTACTTACCTTCATGCTGTTCCAAACCCAATATCTTGGGCTGGGTTGTTATGTCAGTACCGTGCGGCAATAAAAATGTGTCAAATGTAGGACTGGGTGACATATCGAATATTCACAATATTATCGTGATTTTGAAATATTGTGAATATTGCAATGATTTTAATGTGCTTTTCGTTTGGCAACTACGTTTCCTACAGAACACATCATTCGACTAATCTCATGACCCGTCAGAGCTGCACAATTAATCAAAATAACATCAAAATAGCCATACTGTCATATGTGATTATTATATACTATTTCAGCTCTCTCAATTCCAAACATTTGCAACTGCTTAAAACGTGACCCAGTATTAAAGAAAACCAGATGACAGTGTTTCAACATTTTTGTAATGACAAACTGTCAAAAACTAACCATTTTTTAAAAAGATTTATGCATTTCAATTTCATAACAAAATTCCATCGCATTTAATTCAGTATTTTTTCATAAAATGACAATTTAAAAACCATAATATTTTGTTTTAGTAATATTTTTTTTAAACATTACACAATTCAATTTGATAGAATTTTATAAAATTGAAATGCATGAATATAAAAAAAAAAAAAAAGGTTCAAATATTTTTTGAGTGCATAAAATTTCAGTGTTATGCCAAAAAATAAAAGCTCCAGGTGAAGGTGAAGTTAATACAACAGAAATATACTACTGTATCAAACCAGCCTAATTCTCATAATAATAATAATAATAATAATGATAATAATGATTCAGTATTATATTTCAATAATAACTAGATCTAAAACTAGTTCCCACAATAATTCAATATTACAACAATATTACACTTGGTTTAAAAAAAAGTTACCTGCTCATTAAAAAAAAAAAAAAAAAAAAATAATGTAGCATTATCGTTGGTATCGTTGGTGCTTAAACTGTATATGAAAATGATTAAATATCATCCTCTCTTGTTTTCATTCAGTGAAAAACTGTAGAAAACATGCTTTCATTATTTTTAACTAGACCTTTACTTTATAAACATTTGCAATCTCGCTACAATGTTTGGTTGAAATTATGGTTCATTACAATACATAGTTATCGAGATATATATCAAATATCATCAATAGTCTAAAAAATATAGTGTGGCAGGGCGGAGGATGGGACCGGGTCGTGATTCTACACACCCGGCTCCTAATCAGGCTGATTAGCCCGAGAGTGATAAAGGCCGACTGGAGACGGCAGTGTGACAGAGAGGGTGTTACGGACAGCTGTCCAACACCTGTGTGTTTGTCTTTTTGGTTCAGTTTATAATTAAACTATTATTTATATTATCAAGCCGGTTCTCGCCGCCTCCTTTCCATTGATGTGTTGCACTGGTGCCGAAACCCGGGAAGGAGGAGGGATGCGCCGTAGTAGAGTCCTCACCAATACCATCCACCCCAACGGAGCAGCCGCGGCCATCTGCCGGGGGACGGAGGAGCCCGGCCGCCTGGAAGCGGAGGAACGGCCGCCGACCGCAAGGGGAGTAGGGGCTCCTAACCGAACGCCTGGAGCAGTCAGGGCCGCTGCCAGGGGCGGAGGAGACCCCAACCAGCCGCTGAAACGCGGCGGGGTCTGAGACCGCCAACCGCGAGCAGGGAGAGGCTCCTGGCCGACCGCTTGGAGTGGGAGAACCGCTGCCAGGGGTGGAGGAGACCCTTCCGTCCACCGAAAATGCCAGGGGCTGGAGGACTGCCTCCGATCCGCCTGGGGAGGCATGGCTGTCGTCTACCAGAGGGTGGAGGAGTGGCCAAGGACCAGGCTACGGCGTATCGGAGAACCGGCAAGTGCATTTTTTTTCTCTCTCTCTCTCTCCTCTCTCTCTCCCGCTGCCGCTCTGTGTTGGCCTTTTCCCTCTCTTTTTAAATGTTTTTGTTAATTTGGCAAGATCGCCGTTACGCCGTGTATGTGCCACATTTTTTTTTTGTTTCCCTCCCCTTGTCCCCTCCCCTGATCCAGGTAGACGGAGATGACCTGCCGGAAGACGAGGCCGGAAGGCACGCCCCCCCCAGGGAAAGGGGGGGAGGGGGTGTACGTCATGCCGGGGGTTCCCCGGCCTGAGAGAACAGGGGAGGAATGTGGCATGGCGGAGGGCGGGGCTGGGTCGTGATTCTACACACCCGGCTCCTAATCAGGCTGATTAGCCCAAGAGTGATAAAGGCCGACTGGAGACGGCAGTGTGACAGAGAGAGAGTTACGGACAGCTGTCCGACACCTGTGTGTGTTTGTCTTTTTGGTTCAGTTTATAATTAAACTATTATTTATATTATCAAGCAGGTTCTCTCTGCCTCCTTTCCATTGATGCGTTACATATAGATATAATTTTTGTAGCCATATTATATAGCATTTACACTGTGGAAGATAAAATTGCACGGCTATCAGTCAGCACTGGGCTGCACTGCTTAATATTATTTAGAGTGACAAAAAACATGGAGAAATGTGAAAATATAGCACAGGACATGTCCTGAATAAATTAAGACAAGGAAGAACTTGACAGCATCACATATTAATATACGTAGAATCCAGTTGATTTACAGTCAAATGTGTCCGTGTAACAGCTAATTTGCAATGGCTTCAAATGTGGCTCATCCAAACAGAATGTAGAATAAAACCATTCATTTAATAATAACAGTTTTATGGTTTCAAATTTTTTGTTTTAACTCAAGTAATGGGAAGCCATTGTTGCACTGATGCCACATTAAGCATTCATTTGTTATCAATAATCTTGTCCAGCCTGATCATGAAAATTACGTGACTGTGGTGACATTTTTTATTTTACAATATTCAAATCAAATCCCTTTATTGTCACTCAAAAATATACACAAGTGCAACAGTGGGTGAAAGTCTTGGGTGCAGTTCTGAGCAACATAGCAGTCATGACAGTGATGAGACATATATCAATTTACATATCTAATATACACATAATTACACAAAACAATATGCAAATAATAATATACAATGTACATTATACAATACACACAATATAGAATACACATACACACAATATAGAATACACAGTATACAATAAAAATAGTATATATAAAATGTACTGTACGTTGTATTGTGCTGTATTGACATTCAGGCTGTCGGTTGATAGTCAGTTGCCAGTGTGTTGTTAAGAGAGAATATAATTTATGACAGTCCAGTGTGAGAGAATAAGATTAATAAAGCGCAGTACTGATGTATATTGATCGTGAGAGATCAAGAGTTCAGAAGTCTGATTGCTTGGGGGAAGAAGCTATCATGTAGTCGGCTGGTGCGGGTCCTAATGCTGCGATACCGCCTGCCTGATGGTAGCTGGAGTCTCTGATGATCCTCCGAGCTTTTTTCACACACCACCTGGTATATGTGTCCTGGAGGGAGGCAAGCTCACCTCCTATGATGTGCCTTGCAGTTCGCACCACACTTTGCAGGGCTTTGCGTTTCTGGGCGGTGCTATTGCCGTACCAGGAGGTGATGCAGCCAGTCAGGATGCTCTCTACAGTGCTGGTGTAGAACCGTGTGAGGATGTGGCAGTTCATTCCAAACTTCCTCAGCCGTCTCAGGAAGAAGAGGCGCTGGTGAGCCTTTACGACGGCCTCAGTGTGGATAGACCATGTCACAATCAGAATCAGAATGAGCTTTATTGCCAAGTATGCTTACACATACAAGTGATTTGTCTTGGTGACAGGAGCTTCCAGTACACAACAATACAAAAACAGCAACAAGACTTTTAAAAAATAATTAAAATTGAATAAAAAATAGATAAATATTGGAAAGAAAAAATATATTTAGAATACACAATAGACAATATATATATATATGTGTGTGTGTGTGTGTGTATATATATATATACATACACAAATAGACATACACACACACACACACACATATATATATATATATATATACACACACATGCATACATACGTACTTACACACATACATATATATACATACATACACACGCACACATACATTTACATATATATACATACATAAACATACATACATATATACACACACACATACACATACGTAGTGCAAATCTAAATACAAATCAGTTATGTGAGTTCCTCAGTGATGTGGACACCGAGGAACTTGAAGCTGCTGACTCTCTCCACTGGTGCTCCATTGATGGTGATGGGACTGTGTTCTCTGTCTTTTCTCCTGAAGTCCACCACAAGCTCCTTGGTCTTACTGACATTGAGGGAGAGGTTGTGCTCCTGACACCAGTGTGTCAGAGTGTGCACCTCCTCTCTGTAGGCTGTTTCATCATTGTCAGTGATCAGACCTACCACCGTCGTATCATCAGCAAACTTAATGATGGCATTGGAGCTATGTGTTGCCACACAGTCATGAGGTGTACAGGGAATACAGGAGAGAACTGAGAACACAGCCCTGTGGGGCTCCAGTGTTGAGGGTGAGTGATGAGGAGATGTTGCTGCCCATTCTAACCACCTGGCGTCTGCTTGACAGGAAGTCCAGGATCCAGCTGCACAGCGAGCTGTTTAAGCCCAGAGCCCGGAGTTTCTCATCAAGCTTGGAGGGCACTATGGTGTTGAATGCTGAGCTGTAGTCTACAAACAGCATTTTCACATATGTGTTCCTTTTTTCCAGGTGGGAGAGAGCAGTGTGTAGTGTAGATGCAATGGCATCATCAGTGGAGCGGTTGTTGCAGTAAGCAAACTGCAATGGGTCCAGTGAGGGAGGCAGCACAGGGCAGATGTAATCTCTGATTAGTCTCTCAGAGCATTTGCTGATGATGGGGGTCAGAGCAACAGGACGCCAGTCATTTAAGCAAGTGATTTTGGATTGCTTTGGTACAGGCACAATGGTGGACGTTTTAAAGCATGTGGGGACTACAGACAAAGAGAGGGAAAGGTCGAAAATATCCGTAAAAACACCAGCCAATTGGTTCGTGCACACTCTGATGACACGGCCCGGAATGCCGTCTGGACCCGTGGCTTTATGGATATTCATCCATTGGAAGGATCGGGTTACATCCGCTACAGAGACGGAGAGTGAACTAACCTCTGCAGCTTCGGCCGCGTGAGCTCTCTCCGCGAGGGCGGTGTTATTTCCCTCGAAACGAGCAGAAAAAGTATTTAGCTCATCCGGGAGAGTTTTTATTCCCTTTGAAGTCCGTGATGATTTTAATTCCCTGCCACATGCTTCTAGAGTCGGTGGTGTTGAACTGTCCTTCAATCTTGTTCCTGTACTGGCGTTTGGCTGCTCTGATAGTTTTGCGGAGGGCATAACTGGCTTGTTTATGCTCCTCCGGGTTCCCAGAATTAAAAGCGGAGGTCCGCGCATTAAGTGCCACATGAACATCGCTATTAATCCATGGTTTCTGGTTAGGGTAGATCCGTATTGTTTTGGTCGATGCAACATCCTCTATATGCACTTCCTGATGAAACACGTTACGCTATCGGCGTAGACCTCGATGTCGTCATCAGAGGCGGACCGGAACATCTCCCAGTCCGTGTGATCAAAACAGTCTTGTAGCATAGAATCTGATTGGTTAAACCAGCACAGGATCATTCTGAGGGCGGGTGCTTCCTGTTTCAGTTTCTGCCTGTAAGTGGAAGAGTGGTCCGATTTGCCAAATGGTGGGCAGGGGAGGGATTTGTAGCCATCCCGGAAGGGAGAGTAGCAATGGTCTAAAACCCGGTCCCCTCGTGTGTTGAAACTGATGTGTTGGTAGTATTTTGGTGCTATTGACTTGCACGTATCACGGCAGTTTCGAGGTGAAATGTGCACTGGGTGGTGCTAAAAGAGAGTTAAATTCTCCAAACAGAAGGTTAATAAACTATCAAGTTTTAAATCAACAAAACCGAGCTCCCTACCCTAAACCTAAACCTAACCAATAGTGTCATAAAAGCAAATGTGAGATACATCATTTTGTGGTGCTTTTATGACACTTTCAGCTCACGTGTCGACTTGCGTATTCTTCAGGACTCGTCTCCCTGTCCTTTACATCAGAAGTGCAATGCTCTATCAGTTGAGATACCACACAATGTGATTGCACTCATACAAGCTTGTAATTGTATTTGGTTATGTACTGCAAACCTTAAAATGTGTCATATACTTAAAGTGTTTAGATGTCATAGAATAGCACTGTGTGAGGAACAGGGCGAAAAGTAAGTGCTTATGAAGTAAAATTGGCTGTTTTATTCAGGATTTGTGTAAAAGTGAATAAAAGTCATTGTTGTTGAAGCACCTCTAGTGTTCACCAGGACACTGCTGCGATACGGACAGCAAGCCACGTAAAAACCATGTTCCAAAAATGTACGTATAGTAACGTGTTTCTTTAAGATTAGGTTGATCTTGTTTTTTGGTTTCTGTCCATCACGTTCCAAATAAAAATGATAAATCTGACTAAATAAAGTATAATTTAAGTATTTAATTCAGTGTGTTACCATTGCTGTTTAATATAAACCATTGCATTTCCAGCAAAAACAATTATGCTGTGGTATCTACCATTACTGTTATATAAAACTACCCCTAGGCTCTATCCAGCTGTATTTCTGTGTTCGCCGCAGCATTGAAATGACCTTCAGATGTCCCCTGCTCCAGTGCGAAAAGGCTTCGCATATTTACTAATATGGATGTCATGAGCAGTACTGATAAAGTGGGAGGAAAGCTATTAACTATAACCTTGCCTTCAGGTATGGGCACTGCTAATGATGTCTGGATTGCCAAAAGTCGTCATAATAAAATGTTAATGCATTAACTTACCAGGAGTACAGTGCATTGTGACTGCTATTTCATCCAAGCCATGCATTTGACCATGTGACTTTGGAACTTGTACTACAACATGTACACACAAGACAGAGGAGACCAGGAGCCCAATTATATTGACAATCCAATCACAAAGGGTTGATTTAATTCAGGCTTTCATGTCTGTTTCTATCTCCGCCACCTCACTCTTTCAACAGAGGCTTCAGAATAACATACTTCCATACTACTTCTTCAGTTCAGTATGTATGCAATACTGTGCGCAGTATGCAAATCACTTTGTGAATAGTCTATGCGGTTGATTTACTGCATGTGTTAAAATGTGTAGTATACAACCAGAACCCATTCGAAGAATATGGTCCATGCTAACAGGACTTTGAAGTGATAAAATCACTTACAAACCTTAACTGCATACAGTTTTACCAATACGACTAAACACAGGTAAACCCTGTAACTGGATAAACGCCGTAACACATGTAAATCCCTGATTTTATCACATTAAAATCATGTTAACATCTATAATGTTTACGTCTTGTGGTTATACTTTTGAAACGGTGTGCATTTTAATGTTTATTGATTGGCCCCATTCACTTCCATTGTAAGTGTCTTACTGTAACCGCAATTGTTGCTTTCATTATTAAGCAAGGGACGAGTTCAAATTATTTTTTGTAGTAATAAACATTATGCCACAAATGCTATTCATTTTGAATTATTTTAAACTTGGAACATTCATTTAAAGCAACAACATTACCTGATTCATACTTTGGTCACATCATTAAAGGGATAGTTCACCCAAAACTGAAAATTCTCTCATCATTTACTCACCCTCATGATATTCCAGGTGTGTATGACTTTCTTTCATCACCAGAACACATTTGAAGAAAAGAAAAGAAATATCTCTGCTCAGTCGGTCCTTAAAATGCAAGTGAATGGCAATTTCTCTTTTGAAGCTCCAAAAATCACCGACAGTCAGCATAAACATCATCGATACGACTCCAGCGGTTCAATTAATGTCTTCTAAAGCGATACGATCACTTTTGGTGCGAAAAAGATCAATATTTAAGTACTTTTTAACTATAAACCAATGCTGAGGAGAGGGTGGAGTCCAAGCGGTCTCTCGTGTGACGTATTTGCGTTGCCATGGATACCGAGGTAATCTCACATTCTCCACTCGGTTGAGACATCCAGGATAATCACACAATTGCATCATTGTGAGTAAAGAAACAGATAATAACAGATCTAACCAAAATCAACCAAGCTACTTTACAGTGATCCACCTACTCACTTGTAAACAGCGCTGCTCTTCCGGCAGTGATGCACGCGCATCAGTTCTCGCGTGTTTCAAATGCCAGTGTGATTACGTCACACGCACATGCCGCTGCTGACCGGAAGCATGATTAAGAGTTTAAAAAAATACTTAAATATTGATCTTTTTCACACCAAAAGCGATGTCCCTTTAGAAGACATTAATTTAACAGCTGGTGTCGTATGGATGATGTTTATGCTGACTGTCTGTGATTTTTGGTGCTTCAAAAGAGAAATCTCCATTCACTTGCATTTTAAGGACTGACTGAGCTGAGATATTTTTCTATTTTTCTTCAAATGTGTTCTGCTGAAGAAAGAAAGTCATACACACCTGGGATATCATGAGGGTGAGTAAATAATGAGAACATTTTCAACTTTAAAACAGTGAGAGATATTTCTGTCGAGGTATTGACATTTGTCTCTGCTTTTATTGCAAGTGTGATCAGACAGTAGAAAGACTGGCGCCACATGACACCTGTCTGCTGGCAGAACGCAGCAGTCAGCGCAATCTGACCTGGCAGGTTGCCCACCTTCAAAATCCTCTCCTGCTGTATTTAAAATTGTGCCACGTTGAGGCTGGACAAATACAGAGCAACACTAACAGCATATATACAGAGAGGAAACCATGTGACCACATTTGAACACAATTCTAATGTTTTAATCTTACCAGATCTAAATAAATAGTTCCAGACCGTATGATTTTCTTTGTTTGGTGGAACACAAAAGGAGATGTTATAATTTGGGGAGCTATTTGTCATGTATCTTTATCTTGCAGCTCTTTGAGACCATAAGCCTGTCATACTCCTGCACCGGTAGGTTTGTGAATAATGCAGCCCTGCACCGTATCCAAAAATCCACTGAGAGTCACAAAAGCTTGTTGGTCTGCAACCTGTCACAGCACTTTTGCTTTTGAACAGTATATTAATTTTGAAGGAGACAAATCTGCTTTTGTGGGTGACGCAAAAGACGTGAGCTGCGCTTTCTTCTGCTATCTGCCTGCGCGATGGATCATTTGGCTGGATTATTAATCTACAGCTCTCGGAACGCTCTCTGAAGGGGGTACCAGGGGTCGTTCGAGGAGAAATAGACTCAACTTTAGCCACTGATTCATGGGAAAATAAACTTTCACTATGGTAGAGTGAAGAGCTGGGCTGTACACTTACTTTTTTAGGTGTTGGCACTAGAGCTAGTGAACTAAAAAAATTCATTAGCACAAATTAAAATTCATAACACACAGAATAGTATGGTTTCAGAATATTAATTGTTTTATGTTTGAGCATGGCCACGCAATCAGCGTGCACCTTTGAAGGTACATTACAGAGACCCTAACGACGTGTCCAGGGAAACCCGCTAAAGTTTGAGCGTTTGAGATTTGGCACTAGCAAAGCAGACTCTAGACTGATTGTACATGTTCTTCGACACTTATCGCACAAGTGCGAATGGGTTACAATTTGCCATTGCATATTATACTTTTTAATCGCAAATGCATCAACAACCATTGCACTATACAGCCCTGGTAAAGAGGATTTTACCATAGGTAAGGGGTGTTCATAGTCTCGCATCGCAAAGTGGCAGTGTGATCAGGTCTCAATCGGCTTATTACTTTTATAAATCGTCGGCAACTCTTCTGGCAAGTAAAATAGTTCATCAGCCTAACGGTAGGCTACAGCTAGTACATTCATAAAAATTAAATAGATGTGGGCAACAGGTGTGCTCATTTTACGACTTCGAACATTATATATATAATTATCTTATGGAGGTTTGTCTCGTACAACCCAAAGGGTCTTTTGCTGCCACTAGTAGAGTTAGCCATACATGAACTAAAGTGAACTTAAAGGTGTTTTGTGTGATTTTTTTCAATGTTAAAACACTTTCCCAGCTTAAAGCAAAAATCTGGGTTAAATACAAGCTCAATTGACAGCATTTGTGGCATAATGTTGATTATAAGTTGCACCAGGACTATTTAGTAGAGACGGGCCTCTTCTATTAAAATGAATGGGAGAAATTAGAACACCCAACTCCAGCCAACAGTCAATGGCTGTAGACAGGAAGTCCCGCCTTACAGGGTAAAGAGTCAATCACATTTTAGATACAGACATCGCCTGTCAATCAACTCAAGAACGAGCATGTGCATTAGCTATTAAAGCTGGGAAAATTGCGTTATGTTCTTTGATCGTAATCTTGACCAACTGTTTTGGAGATTTTGGTCTTCCCCATTCAAGTAGACAGGAGCTGCACTGGCATGACTGGAAATAGCCTCCCAAGAGCATTCCAAACATGGCCAACAGTGGACTGACTTGCTAGAAAGACTTTGGTTGCACTCACGTCCTCGTGCAGATCCAGCGCGAGCCTCAATCTCCTGGATCGCCTGCTTAGATTGTCGTCATGATTTGTGAATGAGAGGAACTTTTGATCCTGATCCTGAACTTTTAATTCTGGCTGATAGAATATGCACTTTAGAGGAAGATATTAGATGAGCACTTGGCGGGAAGAAAACGCTGGATTTTCGTGAGGTTCGTGAATTGCATCTGTTTAAACGAGATATCTGCATATTTGTAGACGGTATATAATAGAAGTTTTACTGATATTTGCCTTTTATAATTAGAAAAGTTACAGGGAACTGCTGCAGAGAGACTATTAGAATACGTGCTTCAGAGGAAGATTTATGAGCGTTCCACAGCATACTGGATCTGCTGAAGTTTTGTGAGGTTAGTTTTTTACATCTGTTTAAACAAGATATGCATATATTTGCAGAAGGTATATGATATTAATTGTATTGATATTTACCTTTTTATCATTAGACAAGACAGTTAAAAGTTACAGGGAATTGTTGAGGAGAGAGAGGGAGAATGAAACAGACGAGTAATATTACGAGCTCAAACGCGTCTCCTGCGGCTCTGATATGTGGACAGTTTAAATAAGACTGTGTTGCACACCGGTCTATTATTGTAGTAACATAATGTCACATAACAACAAAACAAACCGTGACTGGTCGTTAACATGTCTCAGTTGCTTCACATGCAAGCAGGAGTTTCTCAGCGCCCTCAAGAATCAAATCGACCAAAGGGGAAATTTTATCGGCCAATGCCGATAACAAAAAAATTCTGAATATCGGCCGATTTATCAGTCTCGCCGATATATCGGTCGACTACTAGTGTTAACATCATAGTGTGATAAAATCTCTTTGTAACCTGTTCTATGTAGCGTTACATTCAATTTTACAAATTAGTTGCCATGACATACACAAGTTTTTATAAAATTAAAAGCTAAGCTTTTATAAGCAGATGCAAATGTCTACCACAGTGTGACATCACAATGTGGAGAAAGTAGAGAAACGAGTCATTTTGGCAGCTTGGTTTCAACAATTGCTCTTTTTGCAGTGAGGAGGAAGTTTGGAGTTCTGAAACTTACAGTGTGTATTTACTGTATAGTACCATGAACTCTTACATGTGAAAAAATAAAGGTAAATAAATCCTCAGGTCATGACCCCTTAAATACACAACAAAAAGTAAGCTTTTTGTAAGTTGATTCTCTTGAAAGCATTAACACAGTGGGGAGAATTCTCACTTTTGCGTGTGGTATTTAGTTTTATTTACTAACCACTCGCAATCTAGTTTAAACAGGCACAATCAGCGCTCAAATACCCCTGCGTCTTTAAATTAAGTCATTGTCATTTTGTGCAAAAACCTCTCCTTTCTATGTAAATTAGGCTTATAATAGATTGTGCTTCATTCACAAAACTCCATGCCATTTGCACCACAAAATTAACATCAGTTTACCGCCTGCTTTTCTCGGGCGGTTATAGCACGATTTCAGAATTGACCTGGGCCTGTGTGAGGATGACTCTTTCCATAATGATGACAACAGTGTAGATGATTGTTATTTTTAAACACTATATCATAAAAAAAATTATACAGAGAAGATGTAAACAGATAAAACCTGATGTCTTAGTTTCAGTCCAAAGGCAACTATATGAAAACACCAGAGAAAAAACAAACAGAGAGAATTCATACATCTCTCTTGACATTTTCATTTTGCGCTCTACTTCAAAGGTGTTATTTTGACAAAACTCATAACACAAAGACAGAGAGAGAAAGAGAGCCATAGCATCGTATTGACATCACCTCATTACAAAAACACGAAGTAAATCAAAAGTGAGTTGTCTTTGGAAGGTGGTAAAGCCATGCAATTCGTTACTGGGTAAATTACACATCACATCAGATAATCAGAGTCGTACCTGATGCCGTTCTATTTCATGAGGAACACGGTCTACCAGCGAGAGAGTTGAAATGTGAAAAGACGTGAAAAGAACATTTCCATTTTCTGCGTGTCAGAAAATAAATAACTAAACACCTGTTCCATGGAGCTTCAAAACAAATGCTGAATTCAGAGCCACATTGATATTTTGATGAGAGAATAATATGGATTAAATCATATCTATATCCAGAAACTCTTATTTAATCAAGGTGACTTACATCTGTGCAGATATAAATGCATAAAGTGTTTACCCCTGAACACATATTTATGAAAAACAAAACACTAGATATTGAATGGGTTATAAACATCTATTTATGAAAATGAATGCTGTCGAAACTAACAAATTCTTGGCATGCCTTAAAATTCTTTCTCGCATTTCATCTTAATATGCAGAGACATCTATAAGTAAGGTTTTCATAGGCTGATTCCACTGAAAAGTGTAAACAATAGATTGCTATCAAAATATTCCTGTGTTTGTTTGAGCATCAAACCAGCCCGACAAAGCAACAATGTGAGTTTGGGGTAGGGCTATCCGTTTGTTCGACCAATGGCAAATGGGGGGAGTGTTTGCAAAACCTATTTGCATTAAGGACAGTTCACAGTGAACGCATCCTTGTGCAATAAAAAGCTAGACACAACACCACAAAGGCAGGTGTCTTGAGGCGATTTTAACAATTGAAGTTCTTTTTAACTTGATACAGCACCTAAAAATCTTACAAATAGCGAAATATGGCGCAACAGTCAAAGACGTCCATCTAGCACAGGTTTACATAGGAAAACATTTAAAAAACAGTGTTTTTGTGAACAGCCCCTTATGGTCTTGAACTTCTTTTGGTGCCGCTATTGGCGCAGAATTTTTCTGCAAAGAGGTTATCAAATCATAACGGGTTATTAACAAAAAGAAGCCTTAAAGGTACAATAGCAGGGAGAGGTCAGAGAGAGGAAGCAAAATGGTCATGAAAATGTTCAAAAATGTGAGCCCTTTAAAGGAATGTTCCGGGTTCAAAACAAGCCAAGCTCTAAGGGATGGAGAAGAGTGCGTTGCTTGGCAGCGCCAGAGAATGGCAGGATGGCTTCTTTATTGGCGGCTTTCTCATTGGCGCCCCGCAGCTAGTGGCGCCCTATGTGGCTACCTAGTTCGCCCATGCTTAGAAACAGCCCCATGCTACTGTTTTTAAAACGTGTGTATTTTAACGTTTATGTACTGGCCCCATACACTTCCATTGCATGTGTCTTACTGTGACCACGATTTATGTTTTTTTTTTTAAATAAATGAGAGATAAATTAAAATAATTGTGGCTATCAACATTATTATTTACCAATATGTGAGCCAAATGAACAGATTCCTTCTTTCCCAGTGACTTTGAGGCAAATATCTTCAAGGTAACCAGGGCACGTTCCAAGCACACTAATATCCAAATGTAGGTTAATTAATTAGTTGGACCAAAGCCTGTGTACCAAGCAGAGACATTGGATAAATTCCACATGCTAATCCAAACAGTGCTTTAGATGTGGTTAACAAGGCCACTGGCTTTTAACTTTCCTACACTGTTTTCCTTCAGTACTGATCATTGAAGTGCTGACAGCGCTTTCTGTATTGATCCCCAGACCTGTAGTCAAGGACCGCTATAAAGTACAGCAGTCAATGTCAAACATTATCTGTTACTTGAAGGCGTTGGTCTACATTCATGGGCGGAAGATAACAAACAAACAACAGAAATGTGTAACATGGTCTTTTCCGATTATTGCCGCGATGACCCATTTACCAGGTGGTCCTCGTGACCCCGCTGAACTCCATTGATGAGGTTCCTCAGGAAGAAGGGGAGGGAACTGAAAGGGTGAGACTGTCCTTCTACATCTATCGACCGCAGCTGGACAAGAAGCATGTGCATTGATTCAGATATGGCCCTCTCAGGACCAATTGAGTGAACTGATGGGAGGATGAAAATAGAAGGAAATCTTTGGAGGCAGGAAATAAAAAGCTGCTCTAATTCACTGACTTAGATGTGAGAGATCAGTATAGTTGCTCAGTCTTCAGAGGAAAAATGTCATTTTTTTCCTTACGCTAAAAACAAACTCCCATCACAACAACAACAATGCCACCAGAGAACTGAAACTAGTGATAAACGGATATATCGGCCAGGCTCATTAATTGGTCGCTTTTTGGACAATTTGAAATTTGTATAAAAATTTAAATAGTGTTGCTTGTCTAAGGAAGTGTTACTAATTATTCATTGAAAATTGGTGTCCTTTATCAGATTGGTGTCAATTGCCATTAATGATCGATCGATTTGGGCTTTTTAGTGGCTGATGCCGATGTCGATATTCAGAGAGCAGAGTGGTCGATAGGCTGATAAAATGCTGATATATAGGCCCATACATAAAACAATTTAAAAGAATAGTAGAAGACATGTACATAAAATTGCTAGAATTAAAATGAACTTTTATTTAGCCTCATATTTGCTCAGAATTTCACATAAAAATCTTAACTTTGTAAAAAATAGGGAATAATTATTTTGTGCATTTTAGACAGTAGACAGCAGCTTCTCCTGGTTTCTGGTTTCCTTCTGACCATCACGCAACATTCATGAGTAGTAATCAACGATAGGTTTTTTTAATTTTTTTTTTATTGATCCCCTTTTCTCCCAATTTGGAATGCCCAATTCACACTACTTAGTAGGTCCTCGTGGTGGCGCGGTTACTCACCTCAATCCGGGTGGCGGAGGACAAGTCTGTCTGAGACCGTCAATCCGTGCATCTTATCACGTGACTCGTTGTGCATGACACCGCGGAGACTCACAGCATGTGGAGGCTCATGCTACTCTCCACGATCCACGCACAATTTACCACACGCCCCATTGAGAGTGAGAACCACTAATCACGACCACAAGGAGGTTACCCCATGTGACTCTACCCTCCCTAGCAACCGGGCCAATTTGGTTGCTTAGGAGACCTGGCTGGAGTCACTCAGCACACCGTGGATTCAAACTCGCGACTCCAGGGGTGATAGTCAGCGTCAATACTCGCTGAGATACCCAGGCCCCCATTGATAGGGTTTTTTAAAGGCTGATGTCAATAATGATATCTATAGAGGTTAGGGTTAGTTAGGGGTTAGAATATTTAGCCCCATCTTGAATACATTTCTAAATGAGAGTAAACATGTACATAAAATTTCTAAAATTAAAATTAACTTTGATTTAGCATGAAATGTGCACAAAAGTTTCATGCAAAAAACAAGCTTTTTAAAAATAGAAAATACAAATACAAATTTTGTGCATTGTATATAGCAGTTTCTCCTGGTCTCTTGTTTCCTTCTGATCATCACGCAACATTTGTAAATCACGGGTTTAGAGATTTGATCCATACTGATATATTACACCCTTCGGAGGAACATCTATGAGTGATGCACAGGAATGTGCGCTTCACAGGAAGAAATCGCTGGATTTGTGAAAATTTTTTCAGGTTTGTGAATTAAACATCAAAGATATTCAGTTGTTTTATTCAAACGAGATATCTGCATATATGATTTAAATCAGTGTTTCCCCTATATGCATTCAGCAACAGCGCACTGCTAAATTATGAGCGCTGCTATTGAGATTTCACATGGTTCATTAATATTCTTTACGCAACGTAACGCTTGCTAGCTATAGTCAGCTGTGCGCTTTTTTCACTGTGCACAGTTGAATGTGACTGGTATGACACACATACACGCACATACTCACAGCAACGTCACTGTATAGCAGTCCAACATGAGTGTGTCATGCAATGGAGAAGCAGGGTACCGGCAGGGCCTGCAATGTATTGGCATTGTCGATGTATTGTCATGTTATATAAAACAATAAGCCAGCTTTACAATACCCTTTAACCGTGGTAAAATCCCTGTAAAGTACTGCTGCGAGTGGCTTACTGCTGTATTAAACAATGACCGGCTGTATGACTAAGACAGACAATAGGCTGGAATCCTCCTGGACAGTTCTCCTAAGAAAACAGAAGTCAAACAGCGTACTCGCCATCTGTCATTAAAGGCTTGTGTGAGCGTACCATCAGAGAGCAGATGAATGCAAATTCAAAGCTGGAGAGCTGCGCTACTCAGCTCTAATAAATCCTGAATCAATAGCATTGCAATAAGAGCGGCAGCCTGCCGAGGAACCAGCTGGAAAATAAAACACACAAACACACGTTGACTGATATTAAAATATGTACGTTTGTTAACTCGCATTGAAAGTGGATTTCTGTTATAGACCAATGGGTCATGGACAGCAGGGGTAAAAAACAATGTGATTAATTGCTAAGATGAACAGGTTGTGTGCCATCATCTCATCCTTAAACCATGAACAAAACTATGCAAGGAAAATTAAATACGACTATGTGTTCATTTGCAATAAAAATAAAAACGGAAAGTGCCGAATACAGTGTGTTTTATGTGAATAATTTTTGGCTACTGAGAGCATGAAACCATTTAGAAAGCAAATCCTCAAACTTTAAAAGATCATTTACATCTAAACAGTCAATTTTCTTTTTATGCTTCTCTGTTCTTGGACCTATGCAGGTTCTATTTGTTAACAATTGTAATTGCATTAGATATAGATAATAAACTAACAATAAACAAAACAATTTTGCAACATTTATAAATCTTGGTTAATGTTAGATTGGAAAAATACAATTGTTCATTGATAGTTCATAATGCATAACTAATGTTACCATATACAATGTTCAGTTTTAAAACTGTATATGTTGAAATTAACATTAACAAAGATTAATAAAGTGTTGCCAATATTTTTTGTATGAGAATCATGCTTTTATTTTTACAGGCCAATTTAAAATAGAATATTAGTTCATTTGCATGACTGGAATTTATATATCATCATCAAAGTTAGCAGTGTCACACACAATCTGTCCGCCGCTTCAAAACTTTAACGAGACATACACACGCACGTTCAGAGCGCCCACTCAAACTATATTAAACCCCGGTGTTTGGAGGCCACCGTTTCAGGAACAGGCAGGATAGCCTGACAGCACGATCAATTTCATGAAGATTAATCAAACATCAGTGAGAGCTTTATTAAATGTGTTTCTGGCAGGTTTCTCACCTGCCATATTTCTTACTTTGTGGCCGTCACGTCAGTCATCGAGCTCTGGGAACTTTGGCTTGTGTTTTTTCTCAAAGCCAGAGAAAATCACCTGCTCGTTAAACAGGATTTTGATCGATTGTTGGTGAATGATCCAGGAGTGGGCGACGATAAATCAAATAGACTCTATATTACAACCGAAGGGGTTGAGGTGCACGGTGGTAGCGATGCTCTCATAACTGATGGTGTGAGTGAATGTCACAATACCTGTTGTATAAATATGATAATAATAATAAATCCAAATTATATATATATATATATATATATATATATTTGCTTAACTGTCATCCAAATACAGTAGTTAAGTCCCAATGTAAATAATAATAATGATCATAAAAAAGAGGCTTCTTTCTTTAAAATATGTTTCCTTTTTTTATTGTGAAATTAATTTGTTTTGGTTATTAAATGACCTAGAGGTTTTTGTGACATTCCCCCATATACAGCATACAACACACAAACACACACACACACAGCAGGTTGCAATGGCCACACACTGTTCAAATGGCTGCAGAATTCTAGGTGGATAAAGATGAACAAAAATGGTAAAACTAGCAGCAGGGTAGCTGCGCTATATTTTGACAATACGCCACAAAATAGCACCATTTACTCGTATTGAAAACCAATTGTCACCATGAGCAGTTCAAACCCGAATGGATCTACACAATGTCTCGACTGATCTTGTTATTAAGGGTAGAGTGATTGAACGCAATTGAGAAACACTATACGCTAGTTGTGACAGAAGCACAAGAAGACCACGACGACATTTGGACACACTTCAAATTTTCATCAGCATGTTATTCTTTGACCTGAGATGGCCAACGTGTGCCATCTTGGATATAAAGTGGACAACAACTGTGATATCTCCTAAAAGGGCATTAAAGGGATAGTTCACTCACAAATAACTCACTCACATTTTCAAGCTTGAAAGCCCCAGTCTTCATTCACTTTCATTAAAGGCAAAACTTCACCTTGTGTGTCCCACAGAAGAGACTGACACGGATGCAGAAGCAGGACCCAAATGCAGAGTTGAAAATAAAAGGGAATTTATTTAATAACAAGGGCAAAAACACACAAGGGGGAAAAACAAACATAAACTACCCCAAAGGGGAAAAATGGTTATCCAGGCTGGGGCAGAGGGAAACAGGACCGACCGGACCGAAATAGGAACCGGGTTGGGGGAAACAAGACCGACAGGGAAGACTGAACACACAAGAGAGGAAACAAGACAAACGGGCACTGGACAGAGAACATGAGGAGACTAAAATAGGGAGAGAAATCAAACGGGTTAACAGGGGATAGGTAAGGCAAATTAACTAATAATAAGCAAACAAGGAGGCGGGGTATGACGTAAGACAGAGAGACACGCGGCGATACAGAAACAAAACAAAGCCACGTGCTCTCACAAGACAACAAAACACCCGAATGGCATGAGCGCACATAGCCAAGACAATAAGGCAATATACGCCCATGCCAACCGACAAACAAGATGAGAGAATGTGTAGCAATGCCAAACAAAGCGATGCCACGCATTCTCACACTAAACGAAACCTGAGCATACATCGCGAGGCAAACGCTGGCCGATGCACATAACAGGCGACAAAAACAAGACAGGACACCTGTGCAAGAGTTCGGCCACACACACCTGACACCTTAGACCGAAGTGACCGAACCTCAGCACAACAGCACGTGACCTGGGCGCGCAACGCAACGCGAGCATGACGCGAGGCGCACCCGCGTTCGTCGAGAGCCAGACAAACTATTGACACGAGTGCCTGCTGCCAAGATGACATAAGCGCGATGCACCCACGTCAATAACAGACAGACATGGAGCACGAGTGTCCGGATCCCGACACAGACCGAAACCGAACCAGACAGGAAGTCAGGATCCAGACACCGTGCTCCCGACATGAAACAAGACGGACCGAAGAGCGCACGGAAGGGAATACAAACCAAAACTGTGCGCTCACACAAAGACAGACAATGAAACACAAGACAGACCTGGGACGATGATGCCACGGTGCTGTCAGACCAAAATCCACACTGACAGAGTGACAGGACCGTGACAGAGATTAAGTCTTACAGGTTTGAGATAACATGAGGGTGAGTAAAAAAATGACAGAAATGTCCATATAAAGTGGACCATTCCTTTAAACACACTGTTTTCTCTGGTTCTTTGCTCCAGTTGTGAATGTCATCATCAGGCAGACAGAAGAGAAGGATATCCTGAGGCCCGAGGCAGTGAAAGCAGAGAAAGAGGAGCGATGAACTGATACAGGCAATTCAGCTGGGCGGAATGACTCCTGCTTTCACACTCCAGGGAGGGCAAAGGTCAAGAGGTCAGCTGTCCGAACACTAGCAAGATACACTGACAGACAGGATGTCAAACTCTCAAACGTTACATGCACATATGGAAGAGCCATGAATATAAATATGAAACTGACAGTGAATGTAACAAATTCAAATATGTTTACAACATCTCCTTATGAAGAATGACTTGTGCTGCACAGCTGCTCTCTTGTAAGTCACTTTAGATAGAAACATCTGCTAAATCAATACATGTAAATGGAATTGGTTGCTAAGAGTGGGCAGTAAATATTACGCAACGTTTGTGCTACATGAATGATACCTCAAACCATACCTTACTTTTCTAGGCTGACTAGAGTACTTGATAGACTAATAAGCAAAAAAAAAAAAAATAACAGAAACAGCACATTTTAAGTAGATGGAACTATTTCCTATTGATTGATCTTTTCTGTTGTGAATAAACAATATCTGTATTTCTTGAACTTCAGGAGCTTTTAGGCATGTGAATTTCTAGAAAGTAAAGTTGCACACTCTCACTAGTTTATTTAATTTGTCTACTAACAATGTCCAACAGGTTATGTACATGCATCACATAATAATTCCCAGCACAATGTCAATTTCACTTCAATTCTGTATTGTGTTTAACAGAATCCTGTGGTGGAAATGATGCTGGTGGAAATACATTTTTAAAGTTTTTTTGTTTTTGTTTTGTTTTTTATAAAATGGCAGACTCATAGCTAACATTTTATGTTTCCTAAATACACACAATAAAATAAAATGTTCACATCTTTTGTGTAATTTGGCAAAATTGGAGCTTCATTGAAAATTATTGGCCTCCTCCTTGTCACACTCCTCCCTCCTTTGCCTCAGGCCGGAGAACCCCCGGCATGATGTACATGCCTTCTGGCCCCGCCTCTCTAGGGCTGGGGAGGGGGACGAGGGGAGGGGGAAAAAAAGAAAAAAGAGGAGAGGAGAGGGAAAGGGCACAGCGGAGTGACAACGAGAGAGAGCGAGAGGAGAGAGAGGAATAACCTGGTTTGCCGGCACCCAGATACGCTGTCGCCCGGCCCTCAGCCACTCCCCAACCTCTGGCGGACGACAGCTCGCTCCTCCCCCGGTGGACGGTACTGGGTCCTCCGGCCCCTGGCAGATGGTCATGCTCCTCCCCCTCTTTTCTCTCTTTTCTTTTTTCTTCTCTATTCTTTTTTTCTGGGGGGAAAACGGCAGCATGCCTCAGATCCTCGGCGGCCGGCCGTGCCGTGGCTGCTCCTTGGTTGGCTGGTAGTGGCGAGGACTCCCCGACAGCGCATCCCTCCTCCTTCCCGGGCTTCGGCACAAATGTAACAAAGGTTAAGGTTGGGAAAGGAGGAGGCGGGACACAAAACATAAACGCACACACTGCAGCTGCATGTGGCTCTCTCTCTCTTGAACTGCTGCGTGCCGCTGCACTCATCCCTCTCCACGGCTGATTAGCCCAATTGTGGGCCGGGCGTGCATAGTCACGGCCCGGCCCCGCCCTCCTCCTCGTCTCACATCACTTGTCTTGTATTTCATCTCAAGCATGCTCTTTCCTCACACTTTTGTCAACTTGGTTATCAAGTGCACTAACTTTTGAAAAAACTTTATTAGGGCCAAAATTGTTTGGTGTGGTGGAAATGACGCCACAACTGTGGGACAGTCGTAATTTTTTTTAAATAGATAGAAATAATTTTCACACAATAAATATTGAAATGGTTTGTGTTTATTTTACTCTTTGTTTAGATTATCATAGTTTTAAACATGTTATAATTTGTATTTTAATAATAGATTTTCTTAGTGTAATATTGAAAGTCTGGGTCTGGGATGAGGCTAAAACTGTCAACTCTTTATATAAAAGGCATTTGAAAAGTACCAAAAATAAATTATAAAGGCCTGGTAAAAAGATTCTAAGTCAGTTTTAAATTGGTTATTTTTAATAGAAATCAACCCTTTAAGTTGCCTAAATGCTCCAGCACACTTATGGAGAAGTGTGTCTGCACAGCAGAGCAATGACATACTTTTTGTGAACATTCAGACACTGGCCATGCCGCTGGGGGAGGCATTTAGAGGAGCAATTAAATACAAGGACGCTCAATACTACATATAAAGCATAAACTAATATGACATTAAAATGTGTTATCAATGACTTCATCCCTCATTCTATGAGTACAGTTTACACAAGATCAGTGTTTTAACTACTCAATGATGATTTAAAGTAATATATATGCAGTAGATAATGTGTAATTTGTAATGTTTACCTTTTGCATCATGGCGCTAATGCATTAACATGCTATACGTGGCCATTACATGCGCTGAATACACTCTGTTATTGTAATTTATGATGAGACTTATACTACTGCTTATATGGGTGTATGAAAGAGTGTTTATGGGTAGAATACAGAAAAAAGAATGGCGATACTTTGGGCAGATGTGTGAATGGCTTTCGGCTGTAGATGGCACATGAGGAAAGCACCATATCAAACAACAGAGTGAATGGGCACTTAAGAGTATTTGAGTAGATGTCATGATCTTGGAAAACGCCTCTACGCGAACAGTCATACAGATGTAGGTACGTTTGCATCAGCTTGTTAAAGGAATATTCCGGGTTCAATACAAGTTATGCTTAATCGACAGCATTTGTGGCATAATGTTGATTACCACAAAAAATTATTTTGACTTGTCCCTCCTTTTAAAAAAAAAAAAAAGCAAAAATCAAGGTTACAGTGAGGCACTTACAATGGAAGTGAATGGGGCCAATTTTTGGAGGGTTTAAAGGTAGAAATGTGAAGCTTATAATTTTATAACTTGCAGCACTTACATTAATTAAAGGAGGGGCAAGTCAAAATTAAATTTTGTGGTAATCAACATTATGCCGCAAATGCTGTCGATTGAGCTTAACTTGTACTGAACCTGGAATATTCCTTTAATAACTCTGCACACCGGTGTGTTCATGTTGACTGAATGGGAATTAGCTGTTGGCCTCAAAGTAGGTGGAGCTCCAGGTCACACCTACCGATAACGTAGACCAATGGCAGTAAGAATGTGTTTAGCAGCCAGTACGAAGTTTTCCTATAAGTTCGACCCGGACGGCTGTTACGAACCACTAAAACAAACTCAAAAAGACCTTTATGGACAGATTTTGTTCTAAATGATGTCACACCTGCTCATTCTTAGATTTTGTAGGAAGTATGCAGTGGCCTTAAAGTTGAAGAAACACCTATATATTTAAACTCAACATTTTCTTCCGAACCATCTACCATCTTCAAAAATAAACAAATAAACAAATAAATCACAGAGTTCATCAAAATGCATTCTGGGATAGAATTATCTCTGAAGAAAGTGCATGATATTTTAGATTTGGGCCAAAACAATGTTAATATTATACAGGTGCCTAATTTTGAACTCTGAGTCAGCAGTGTGTCTAAATGTTGCCTAGTTGGGTAGCTCACTAGGTTTCTCAACAGAGCTTGACTTCCATTATAACAATGCTGTTAGGGCACAGTCACATATACACAAGTAAATGTAAAGCTAATCCAGAGCGTATCATGAAATATATTGCACAAAGTGAAAACTCCTCAAGCCAAAAATGTTACGTTCCTCTGTGGAATCCTCAAAAGTCAATCAATTATTGAGTCACCTCAGCAAAATACAGATTAACTGAAGCAGAACCCCAGACAAATGACTTTAAGTGTTTTACTTAAGGAATGTGGAAACCCCTTTGCCGCAGTCCAATTTCGATGCGTTGGGGTCATCAATGGTCAAATTCCTGGAAAGGAGTTGAGGTACAGTATATGGTGACTGTAGAAGATACTAGAATGTTTCTTATACTATGGGGAGTTTTATGTCCAAGGGGTAAAAAAGCGAACATAAAAATATTATTATATTTTAAAACTATACATATTTAAATAAACAGGCCTGTGTAGCTCAGCGAGTAAAAACGCTGACTACCACTCCTGGAGTTCGCGAGTTCGAATCCCAGGGCGTGCTGAGTGACTCCAGCCAGGTCTCCTAAGCAACCAGATTGGCCCGGTTGCTAGGGAGGGTAGAATCACATGGGGTAACCTCCTCGTGGTCGCTATAATGTGGTTCATAGGTGCATAGTGAGTTGTGCGTGGATGCTGCTGGGAATAGCGTGAAGCCTCCACATGCGCTAGGTCTCCGCGGTAACGCGCTCAACAAGCCACGTGATAAGATGCGCGGGATTCGTCCTCCGCCACCCGGATTGAGGCAAGTCACTACACCACCACGAGGACTTAGAGCGCATTGGGAATTGGGCATTCCAAATAAAAAAAATACAATTAAAAAAAGACTGAAATAAACAAACAATTTCCATATTTATTTATTTTTTTATTATTATTTTTTTTTCTCCCATTTTTCTCCCCAATTTGGAATGCCCAATTCCCAATGCGCTCTAAGTCCTCATGGTGGCGTAGTGAAACTTATCGCATCGCATCGCTTAGCGCATCTTATCACGTGGCTTGTTGAGCGTGTTACTGTGGAGACATAGCGCGTGTGGAGGCTTCACGCTATTCTCCGCGGCATCCACGCACAACTCACCACGCACCCCACTGAGAGCGAACCACATTATAGCGACCACGAGTAGGTTACCCCATGTGACTCTACCCTCCCCAGCAACTGGGCCAATATGGTTGCTTAGCAGACCTGGCTGCAGTCACTCAGCACGCCCTGGAATTCGAACTCGCGACTCCAGGTGTGGTAGTCAGCGTCTTTACTCGCTGAGCTACCCAGACCCCCCAACAATTTCCATATTTAATGTATGACAATGATTTATATATATATACACATCAGGGACATGCAAAGGGGAGTGGCTCAGCGGCACAAGCCACTGCCCCTTTGCCCTCCTGAGCTGAGGTGCCCCTCTGGAGAAAGAAATTATATTTGCAAATATTCACTTTGCAGATGCTTTTTATCCACAGCGCCAAAGCAATTAAGACATGATGAATAGTAAAACACTCTCTGTGTAATTTTTTTTATTGTTTATGTAAACATGCGCTAGATGACCGGCTTCGATTGTTCCGTCGCGTCTCTTGTTTTGCAAGGCAGTGGATCAGGAGCAATGGGGCGAGGGGCGCTTGGACTCTTGAGCAGGTCCAAATGCGTTATAAATGTGCATTAGTTCATAAGGTGAACAATCAGATCGTAGAGCTAACGTAAGTTCCTAAAAAAAATACACGTTTCTTTCTTTCTGTTGTTATTTAAACTTAAATGTGGTCTGTCCAATTACTACAACTCTGCAGAGCTGAATTATAAAGTTATAATATATATAACAAAAGAATAATAAAGTGAGCCCTTAAACTGTTGCTGAACTGAATATATGAAGCAAGCTGTTTTCTAAAGTATTAAAAGTATACATACATATATAAAAGCATATGTCAGTCTTATACAGTTTATAAAAGTGATAATAACCTTGGAATTTAACTGCATAATTTTAAATAACACAATGTCTGCATAACAGGCATCAGCATTATGCTGTGCATATTGTATATGTTCAAATTGTGTGTTGCACACCGTGTATAGTACCACACTTTCACAAAAAAGATGAGACAGAAAGAGAAAGAGCGGAGGGAGGCTGCTAAAGGGAGTTTTTCTTTGCAAAGCTGGATTCAAAACAACAGCAAGCAAGCAGGTGAATAATGCGATGAAAATATATAGCAAAAGACCCTGCACAATGCACACTGTGTCTCCAGGAAAGTATTTTTCCTCAAAATCATTTGCCATGGGAGGAAGTAATGTGTAACTTTGTGTTTGCAAGTAAAGCATATTTTAAGTAAAACTCAAATTAATATTAGTTTACAGATAAAAAGAAAAAAAGACGTAGTTATATACGTTATTTTACATGAGTTGTGTATTGAGCATATTAATATATAGACAATACTATTACAATCACAAAGCACCAGAGAGTGAGTAAAAGTGTTCTGAGCATCAGGAGTCAGGTATACACTGGTGAGAGGATTTTACTGACTTACTGTAAAACACGGGTCGGCAACCTATGGCACGTGTGCCAGCATTGGCACGTGGAGGGGTAATCACTGGCACGCCAGCAACGGCAAAAGAGGAGTAGACTATTTTATTTATATGAATTCCGCACCTGCATTCCAATCTACATCTTGATGTAATCCTTCCTCATGGTCACACAGCTTGTCTTCATCAGCTGAATGGGAGGCTAAACATTATTAAAGTCTGACAAGACTCCTTTTTCTCAGTTTGAGCCACTGCCCCTTAAAATGTCTGTGCATGGCCCTGATACACATATACTGTATGTGTGTGTGTGTGTCTGTATTACATTTGTTTTATTATTATGAATTTTCTGGGGTACTTCAAATGCTTGTTATGCATAGACTTGACTGTTTTAGCCTTTTTTTGGCCATAGTTGGGCAAAAATGACAATAACGTGTTACACCAATTGCATGCACATTTCAAATAAAGTAACACACAACCATTCTTCCCCCCTTCATAAGAGGCCCCTCGCTCCTCTACTCAACCTCTTTGAACGTTAAGATTTCTCACAACCGAGGGCGACCTTAGATTCTTTCCCTGCAAAGGTCTGTAATTTCAAATCCTTTATTTGATTGTTCATTAAGTTCAGGCCGCCCCTGGAAACTGCCACACGGACCCCGTTATTAGTGGCTCCAGACTTTTCTCCTTCTGGATTTTTCCTTCCAGCGTTTATACCTCAGCGGAGCGTCGGCTCTTGAGATGAGAGGGCAGAGAAACAGACGAGACCTTGTTTTAATGGTCTCCTGGCAGCGGCACAAGGGAAAATAGAGTAGAAAATAAAATGAACTATCACTGAAGAGCGAGGAAATGATGTCAGAGGTACCACAGGGCAGACCTGATGTTTTTATTATTACTATTTTCATAATTACAAGTGCTTGCAAAGGCAAGTGTCATTATTGCTAATGTTTATACTCATGGTTAGGGATTTAAACCAACCCCTAAACTGTATCAAATTTTGTTGTCATCCCGCACCATTTTTGCTACATTCATGAATGATACTTCAAAACTTGCAGCTTATTGAGTAGAGGTGTGCTATTTCTTTTCTAAGCCATCAGATTTTCGCCTGCTGTACGACAATACAGGTGCAAAAATCCCACTGACTTACACTGAAGCAGAGCTTTGAATCATATCTAGAGATTTGAGAGAGGGCTCTTGACTTGGGCCAGTAAACAACCACCTAGCAACCAGCAAAAACACCCTAGCAACCACCTAGCAATGCTGAAGAAATTATAACCACCTTAGCAACCACATAAAAGTGCCCTAGCAACCATCAACAACAATCTAATCATGTGGCAGAGAGTTTTGCACATGTAAGCAGCCAATCACATTTCTTTAGAAAATGTAAAAATCCTACCACACCTGGAGTCACAAGTTCGAATCTAGGGTGTGCTGAGTGACTCCAGTCAGGCTTCCTAAGCAACCAATTGGCCCGGTTGCTAGGGAGGGTAGAGCCACATGGGGTAACCTCCTCGTGGTCGCTATAATGTGGTTCTCGCTCTCGGTGGGGCGCGTGGTGAGTTGTGCGTGGATGCCGCAGAGAATAGCGTGAAGCCTCCACATGCGCTAGGTCTCCGCGATAACGCGCTCAACAAGCCACGTGATAAGATGCGTGGATTGACATTCTCAGACACGGAGGCAACTGAGATTCGTCCTCCGCCACCCGGATTGAGGAGAGTCACTTCGCCACCATGAGGACTTAGAGCGCATTGGGCATTCCAAATTAGGGAGAAAAGGGGAGTAGTTTTTTTTTTTTTAACTGACAGCATGCAGTCGATTAAGAGTCGACCGTGAAGTAGGAACCAAGGTTATTTTATAGTAAACTGAAACAAAAACTGAAACAAAATAAAAAATAACCTCACTAAATTTTCCACCAAAAAATTTCACTAAACTGAAACTGTCCAGCATTGCATAAAAATGAACTAAAATGAAACATAAAATATTTTCACTTATCATTTTTCATACACTGACTTTTTAAATGAACTAGCGAGAGTTTACTTAAATACTTTCACTTTATTTAAATACCTTAACTTGACCATGACTTGTGCATGTTTCAAAATCATTTTTGTTCCTTCTTCCGTTTGTTGCATCACAAACACGCTAGTAACATCACGGCTAAAAATGTAAGCAAGGTGTTTTGCTGTCACTGTACACTAAATGTTCATTTTTCGACGAGGTAAATCGGACATTGCAGGTCACATTCAGACAGTTAACTGCACTGCACTTTTTATATTTCACAAGCACTTAAATGTTAGATGTGGGAATTGTATTTTAAATGCTAGGTTGACATGAAATTTCAAGCACCGACAAGTCGTTTCGTTACTATGCATGCAATATGACACCATATGGATAAAACAGGCTATATAAAAAAAAAAAAGCTGAAATGTGTTTAAAATCATAAATAAATAAATAAATATAAACACTCCTACACGATTTTAAATATATTTATATACTAAAATACTAAACTGTATGCAAGAGCCACCTCTGAACGATAAAAATCATCCTCTGGGAGCTGATGAAAAGACAGAGATGCTACATGGAGATTTCTGTAAGAAGCCACCAACCCGAAACACAACTCCATCTTTACTTGTGCCCTTTTGATTTTAGAAACTCAGAGTCGAGCCGAGTCGAGCTCTTGTGTTCCACACACTTTCAAACGATCCCAGGGTTTGGGGCTTTTCAGAAACCCGCAGATACACAGAGGGGCATTCCCAAAACTGGTAGCAAGTGCAGGAGGAATGTCTACAAACGGACTGAGTTTTTCCACAAACTGGGAAACTCCCAACACGCTTCTGTCATTCAGGCTCTGTCAACAGGCATTAAACTCAGCGGAGGAACAAAGAGAAGTAGAGGCAGCTTTCGGGCCTATATGGAGATACTTCCCAGGGTGGGAAGGCGAGCCCAGAACTGTGTGTGGGAGAAAGAGAGAGGGAGCAGGAGGCCAGGGTTTATTTCACTGAGTTTTACCCACATGCAAGGCCAAGCATCTTCAAAGTGCAGCCGATGGGGAGACGCGCAAAACCATATGCAAAAACATCTTCAAAGTGCAGCCGATGGGGAGATGCGTGAAACCATATGCAGAAACCATCCAGCTGCAGTCTCTTTAAACACTGTACCAAACATACAGTACACACACCTCAGACATATCCCAAGCACATATATACACACACATAAAGTACTACACAAGAGACTCCTGTAATACCGCAAATGCTAAATTACAATAATTCCTAGTGATTATGAATCTGAGTCAGCTCTTTTATAGTCTTGCACAGCCAGACTTTAGGCTACACAGTAAGTAAAGAATAAAGTCTGAAATGTACTCTATGCAAGTATGTGAATGCAGATTTTGTGCGTTGTTGTTTTCCAAAATGCGTCAGACTGCAATTCATAAAGGCCAAACATACTGAACGCATGTGCGTGAACATAGACGCTTTTAGGTACGCCAGTGTCATTGCATTCCAAAATGTGTCAGACCGCAATACATAAAGGCCAAAACATACTGAATGCATGCATGTGAACGCAGGCAGTTCTAGCTACGCCAGCTCGATTTCATGCATTGTTGCATTCCAAAATGTGTCAGACCACAATTCATAAAGGCCAAAACATACTGAATGCATGTATGTGAACACAGGCGGTTCTAGCTACGCCAGCTCGATTTCATGCATTGGTGCATTCCAAAATGTGTCAGACCGCAATTCATTAAGGCCAAAACATACTGAATGCATGTACGTGAACGCAGGCGGTTCTAGCTACGCAAGGTCGATTTCATGCATTGTTGCATTCCAAAATGTGTCAGACCGCAATTCATAAAGGCCAAAACATACTGAATGCATGTATGTGAACACAGGCGGTTCTAGCTATGCCAGCTCGATTATATGCATTGTTGCATTCCAAAATGTGTCAGACCGCAATTCATAAAGGCCAAAACATACTGAATGCATGTATGTGAACGCAGGCGGTTCTAGCTACGCCAGGTCGATTTCATGTATTGTTGCATTCCAAAATGTGTCAGACCGCAATTCATAAAGGCCAAAACATACTGAATGCATGTATGTGAACGCAGGCGGTTCTAGCTACGCCAGCTCGATTTCATGCATTGTTGCATTCCAAAATGTGTCAGACTGCAATTCATAAAGGCCAAAACATACTGAATGCATGTATGTGAACGCAGGCGGTTCTAGCTACGCCAGCTCGATTTCATGCATTGTTGCATTCCAAAATGTGTCAGACTGCAATTCATAAAGGCCAAAACATACTGAATGCATGAATGTGAACACAGGCAGTTCTAGCAACGCAAGGTCGATTTCATGCATTGTTGCATTCCAAAATGTGTCAGACCGCAATTCATAGAAGCCAAAACATACTGAACGCATGTACACTATATTGCCAAAAGTATTCTAGCTCACGCCATCTCAAATTAATTGAATTCAGGTGCATTCCAATCACTGTGCCATGGCCACAGGTATCATAAAATGAAGCACCTAAGCATGCAGACTGCTTCTACAAACATTTGTGAAAGAATGGGCGGCTCTCAGCGACGCTCAGGTCGAATTCCAGCGTGGTACTGTGATAGGATGCCACACTGTGTCAGACAAGTCCAGTCGTGAAATTTGCTCAAGACATACTAAATGCATGTCCACAGTCAACTGTCAGGTGGTATCTAGCTACACAAAGTGGATTTCATGCAATTGGTGAATGACAGCAACGTGTCAGACCACGAAGTGGTAAAGGCCACGTAAACATGACAGAGCGCGGGTCATGCGGATGCTGAGGCGGTTCATAGCTGCGCAGAGGTCGCCAACTTTCATGCATTGAGTGCAATCGCTACAGACCTGCCAGACAGCAATTCATGATGGCCTTCAGATATAGCTCAATGCATACATGTGCATACGCAGAGCGGTTCTAGCTGCGCAATGGTCGATTTCCATGGCCGAGCAGCTGCATTCCAAGCTATATCATCACCGCAAGTCGCAAATGCCAAAGCGTACTGGATGCAGTGTATGTGAAGCACAGGCGCCACTGGCTACTCTAGAGTCGAGTTCGTGCATTGACGCATTCTGAGATGTGCAGACCGCAATTCACAAGGCTTCTCCATACTGGCAATGCATGTATGTGAACGCAGTCTGGGTTCTGGCGGTATGCCAGCTCGAGTATATGCATTGTTGTATTCCAAATTGTCTGACTGCAATTCGTAAAGGCCAAAACATGCTGAATGTATGTGTGTGGACGCAGGCGGATTATGGTGTGCGAGGTTGATTTTATGCATTGTTGCAGTCTGGGCTGTGGCCGCCTGTAGTTCCAGTGAAAGCCGAACATACTGAATGCATGTCATGCATACACAAGAGATTTTAGCTGCCAGCTCAATTTCATGCATTTTTGCATTCGAAATGTGTCGACCGCAATTCATAAAGGCAAAAACATACTGCAACACATGTATGTTAAACCCTATGCGATTCAAGCAATGGGATGTCGACTTAAGTTCATATTGCATTCTAAAGTGTCAGATGAGCGAATACTTATTGGCAAAACATACTGAATGCATGTATGTGAACGCAGGCGGTTCTAGCTACGCCAGCTCGATTTCATGCATTGTTGCATTCCAAAATGTGTCAGACTGCAATTCATAAAGGCCAAAACACACTGAATGCATGTATGTGAACGCAGGTGGTTCTAGCTAATCCAGCTCGATTTCATGTATTGTTGCATTCCAAAATGTGTCAGACCGCAATTCATAAAGGCCAAAACATACTGAATGCATGTATGTGAACGCAGGCGGTTCTAGCTACGCCAGCTCGATTTCTTGCATTGTTGCATTCCAAAATGTGTCAGACTGCAATTCATAAAGGCCAAAACACACTGAATGCATGTATGTGAACGCAGGTGGTTCTAGCTAATCCAGCTCGATTTCATGTATTGTTGCATTCCAAAATGTGTCAGACCGCAATTCATAAAGGCCAAAACACACTGAATGCATGTATGTGAACGCAGGCGGTTCTAGCTATGCCAGCTCGATTATATGCATTGTTGCATTCCAAAATGTGTCCGCAATTCATAAAGGCAAAAACATACGCAACACAGATTTTATGCATTGTTGCATTCCAAAATGTGTCAGACCACGATTTTATAAAGGCAGAAAAATACTCTATGCAAGCACAGACACTTCTAGCTAAGCAAGCTCGATATTGTGCATTGTTGTATTCCAAAATGTGTGAAACCGTAATTCAAAAAGGCCGAAACATACTGTGCTCAAGTACGTGAGTGTAGATGCTTCTAGCTGTGCAAGCTTGATTTTGTGCATTGTTGCCAGTTTTGTGAGTAGTTAACTAAAAGTAGTGATGCTACAAACTTAACTACATTGTCTAGTAGAGTAACAATAGCTCAGCTATTTCCACAGTAGTGTAGCTTTTCCAGTAACAAGCTACATTTCGAACTAGTAGCGCTGTAGCATCACAAAACGCTTCATTTTTCACGTTATATTGAAAACGCAGCAATGGAGCCGAGAGAGTAATCAAACGCACTCATTTAAACCATCCTCTATCATGTAGCGCTGGGAAAAACGAATCAATGAAGTAAATCGGCTCCTTTGGACAGTTCATGTAAGTGAATTGGTTGAAATAAACAATTCCCTTATATTTAGCCTTGGGAACTCTGAATCATGTTAGTGAGTCAGTTCTTTCAGACGGTTCACATAAATGAACTAGTTCACATAACTGATTCACTGATTCACTTGAGTCCCGTGCAGCCTTAAAGGGACTTTGCCTTCTTTTTTTAAGCAAAATATTTAGTTAATTTCTGTATATTTCGATTCAGTTATAGAGTTGTTTTCTTGTTTATTAGTGTGTATTAAAGGTGCTGTAAGATATTTTTTCATGGAAAAGTATTTTCCTACTCCCTTAAAGATATTAATGAAATAAGTGTCATGAGCAACACACTCTCACGGTGAAATCGTCAGGATTCGTACGACTTTTCTAAATTTGGCTAATTCGTATGATATCGTGTGACTGCACTCGTATGAATTCGTACGACTTTCACTACAGCCAATGACGTCGCTGGACATCGTTTCCATCTAATACGCGACAATTACTTGCTTCTGTCACACACAACAGCGTCCTATCATGTTTACACACTCTACTGATTGGTTAAGTTTAGATAAGGTGTTTGGGTAAGGGCATAAAATTAATAAGCATGTCCTTAACACCTCGTGCGCGGAACTCTCGCAAAATTCCGCATTAGACATCCGGGAATTTGCACGTGATGAAGTCGTACGAGTTTATGCGAACAACATCGTGCGAGACCATACCAAATAGCCAACTCGTAAATGATGTACTAATTTTCATGAGATTGGGTTGGTCCTGAGATATCTCACCGTTCTCTGTGACAGCTGTAGACTTTGTAAACAGCAAACAAAAATGTGTCCGTGGACCGTGGACATTGACGCTTTTCACCTGTCAATCATTTTGCTCGTTCTCATAGTGTTGTCATTGTAGCGCATCGAGGCTATGATTCATAATGTTTGTCAGTTGAGGGTGCTATTGTGCCACGGTTGAATTTGACAGCCACAGGAACAAACAATGCTGCTCTTTTGTTCGATTTTAGTCTCAAAATTATCTTTGGAGGGTGGGGTTTTGGAATGAGGGGGCGTGGCTAATTCAATGGCTCAATCACGTGAAAGCTTCAGAACGCTAAAATTGCATACAGCACCTTTAAGTATAAATATGTTTAAATATACCCTATTTGTTTTACCCTTACGAGAATTAACCATGGATTTACTATAGTAATATTATAGTATTCATGCATTTTTTCAGCGGAAACCATAATTTTGGAAAATTAACTATGGTTTTACTACAGTAATCCTAAAAAGAGTATACTTTGAAAGGCTGAGCCATAACCTTTAGGCTGACACTACATCTTGTATCCCCTTCTAAAGTGCTTATTTCAAAATGTGTTAGCAGATTAGTCAATTACATCAAAGGCCTAATGTTTAAATATCAACATACACATACATTGTGTTCATAAATGCATTGTCTATACACAAGAAGAGTCATGATGCTTTGGTCTCAGTATGGTGCTGGAGCATGTAGCATGTTCATTGGGTGAGACGCAGTGATTGCATGTGTGTGTGTGTGTGTGTGTGTGTGTGTGTGTGTGAGATCGCTGATACAGCGAGTCGTTGCCTCTAGAGAGGCTGCAGCAGATGTCTAAGTGTGGAGACTAAGCAGCTGCCCGGCGCCCATGTGCGCACACACACACACACACACACACACACACACACTCAGGAACTCTCACTTCCGTCTTCACACACACACACACAAACACAGTCGTCATATCCAGTGTTAACACACCTCTCTCGCATTTAAACCAATTACAGCCACTTGTCTGTCCACCAGACCACGACCAATTACAGCAGGGAGCGAAACCATGCTCCAATATGCTGATGTGCTCTTTCTGTAAACTTGTTACTTTACTGCATGCTTGAGCAGGTGTTAATGTCTTTATGTATGTCTCGTCTGTGCTACCAGTGAGCAAGAGGCACCGTCAGAATTCTGCAAAGCACAGTAAAGCTCGAGAGAAATATCAAGCTAGTTCCACAAGAAACAACATACAGAAAGACAACATGATACGGCATGTGCAATGCAATTAACTTAAAAAATGTGATGTATTTCAGCATGAAACATAATAGCAAGTTGAGATGATTGTGCAAATTAGGCTATGATATTATTAGTAGACCACTGAATACACATGAGCTCAATAACGCTACAGATATTTATTAAGAAAGTAAATAGACACTATTGTGATTAGATGTTTATTTTCACTTATATCATGTTTATTTTACCTAGTTTGATTCCACTATACCCAAATACACATGAGCTGGTTAAATCTTATCATATCGTATCAGAAGTGACCTTGATCAGCAGAGATATCAAACTCAGGACCGACTCACTTGGGAGATAGACATGTTTGTCCTACTGTCCAAAAGCATTACTGATATCCGATGCCCTTGTCTGTCAAATCGTCATTTGCATATTGACCCCTCACCCAATAGGAGACAGGCTGCAGTGTAACAGCACCTCCACATCAAACTAAAAAGGGCCAGATTGATAGCAACCATTTAGGAGAAAGATAAGCCAAAAAAAAAAGTGCCTCAGATCTCAGTGTTTCTATATATACATACATATGTTTCATGGAATGAGCGGAAACATATACAAAATCTGACACATGTCATCACATCATTTAAAGTCAACAAACGGATCTGCATCCCAACCATGTGGAATAATGCGCTTATGTGTCACATGCACAGTTTTCCTTAAAGTTGTGACCTTTATGACTGCATACAATTTACACCGGTATAATAAAACGGCTCCATTTCCTTCTAAAAGCGAGTCATTGTAAAGCCCCCGAGAGAAAGACTGGATTGTGGAATTATTCGCTTGAATGGTGAATTTGCAGAGATTATGAGCTGCAGGGTCATTCCTGTCATTCCAGAGCCTTTTGAACGCTGTATCATTTAAAAATGAATTTTTCTGTGCTGCAATTTAATTATTTTTAAAACAAGGTATTAAAAAAGATTTTTGGAAATATTTCCTGGTCACGCTCAGGCACTTTAAACTATATTTACTAAACGAAAAACAAAATGTACAGTTTGGAAACAAAGAGCTAAAGTAAAGCTAAACTTGAAATTAATTGATATATTTTTTAAACATCATTTGATTCGATTTCTGTTATTTTAGCAAAGAGAAAGGAGTAATACAAACCAAATAATATCGCAAAACATCACTGAATTCATCAAATGCATTGCTAATACTGACGTTTGTGCTGTTGCTTTTAAATTCCAACCAAAATGATGTCACTTCCTGCTTCATGATGACATTTAGAAACTGGCTTTTGATATTTAAAGGGATATTTAAAAAGTGTAGCTAAATGGAAAGGGATACTGAAGAACCAGAAAAAGGCTATACAATTATTATCAATTAAAACAATATAATTATAATAGTTTTCAATTTTTAATTAAGTTTCTATTTCTGTTTTATTTTCAATTTGTCGTAGCAATTTATTTTGTTAGTTTTCACTCTTTGACTGTTAGTTTTAGTTGAGTTTTTTCAGTGTTTTTTAGTTTAAGTTTAGTTCATTTTTATTGTAGTTTTAGTATTTTATGACTGACAAAGCTAAAACGCTTACTGATATCATCTAATTATGTCGTGTGTTACCGCTATCAAGTGACATTTTAATCTTTAATGATGTATACGTTTTATAATATATTGTGTATCAAAAACTAAAATTAATTCGTGGTCATTTTTATTTTATTTTAGTTCATTCTGGAGGTAAAAAAAAGTGTTTTAGTTCAGTTTTAGTTTACATTCCCATGTTAGATTTTTGTTATTTCAGTTTTATTTCAGACTTGGTTTTACACTGGCGGCCAAAAGTTTGGAATAATGTACAGATTTTGCTCTTATGAAAAGAAATTGGTACTTTTATTCACCAAAGTGGCATTCAACTGATCACAATGTATAGTCAGGACATTAATAACGTGAAAAATGACTATTACAAACTACTTAAACTACTTCAAAGAGTTCTCATCAAAAAATCCTCCACGTGCAGCAATGACAGCTTTGCAGATCCTTGTTATTCTAGCTGTCAGTTTGTCCAGATACTCAGGTGACATTTCACCCCACACTTCCTGTAGCACTTGCCATAGATGTGACTGTCTTGTTGGGCACTTCTCACGCACCTTACAGTCTAGCTGATCCCACAAAAGCTCAATGGGGTTAAGATCCATAACACTCTTTTCCAATTATCTGTTGTCCAATGTCTGTGTTTCTTTGCCCACTCGAACCTTTTCTTTTTGTTTTTCTGTTTCAAAAGTGGCTTTTTCTTTGCAGTTCTTCCCATAAGGCCTGCACCCCTGAGTCTTCTCTTTACTGTTGTACATGAAACTGGTGTTGAGCGGGTAGAATTCAATGAAGCTGTCAGCTGAGGACATGTGAGGCGTCTATTTCTCAAACTAGAGACTCTGATGTACTTATCCTCTTGTTTAGTTGTACATCTGGTCTTCCACATCTCTTTCTGTCCTTGTTAGAGTCAGTTGTCCTTTGTCTTTGAAGACTGTAGTGTACACCTTTGTATGAAATCTTCAGTTTTTTGGCAATTTCAAACATTGTATAACCTTCATTCCTCAAAACAATGATTGACTGATGAGTTTCTAGAGAAAGCTGTTTCTTTTTTGCCATTTTTGACCTAATATTGACCTTAAGACATGCCAGTCTATTGCATACTGTGGCAACTCAAAAACAAACACAAAGACAATGTTAAGCTTCATTTAATGAACCAAATATCTTTCAACTGTGTTTGATATAATGGCAAGTGATTTTCTAGTACCAAATTAGTAATTTAGCATGATTACTCAAGGATAAGGTGTTGGAGTGATGGCTGCTGTCTAGATTTGATCAAAAATGACTTTTTTCAAATAGTGATGGTGATGTTTTTTACATCAGTAATGTCCTGACTATACTTTGTGATCAGTTGAATGCCACTTTGGTGAATTGAAGTACCAATTTCCTTCCGAAACAGCAAAATCTGTACATTATTCCAAACTCCTGGCCGCCAGTGTAGTTTCGTTAACTAATGTAACACAGATTCAAACACCTTGAACATTTATTAATAAACAAGGTAACTTCTCACGGTCATGGAAAACCTGAACAAAATGAGGGAATTTTAAAATTGTGATTCCCACACCTGAGAAAGTCATGAAAAATGATAAAATCGTAAAAATCACGGAAAAGTCGTGGAAATTTCTACAGTGAAAATACATTTTTACTAGTTTACCTCCGCTCTAAATGTATCTCATCAGCTGGATATTGCTCTTGTGCAGAGTAAAACTTTTTTACATTGTTTTGTCCGATTTGTGAGCTAATCTGAATCTGAATCCAGAAACACAAATGCCTAAACAAATGGAAACATCATGTCCCTGAGTAACCCTGAATAAATGCACAGTTTTTCATTTTAGGAGTTTGTTCATAGCATAGGGGACAAAAATTCACTTCTATGTTCACTCACCTGTGATCTTGTGATAATAGAAAACTAACAAATATGATTTCCATCTTTAAAACGTGTGAGTTTAAAATTCTATCCAATATATGAAGACGCATGCGGACATGAAAATGCACTGAATAACAGGAATGACCCATACGTCTATGTGTGAGTGCTTTTGAAGTGGCTCAGCAGAAGACTTCTACCTAATTTGGAGAAACCAGTGAGACAAATTGTCATGTGATGCAGCTGGCATTAAGCAGTGACACAGTGCTCGACTCTTATCTGCATGTGACCCGCTGAAAGATCTTTTTTCCACGCAGTAACGAGGCAATTCGCAATCCGGCTTTAGCAAAGAACTTTGAACTCAAATCTCCTTTTTTAGTTCTTTGATAATTGAATAGCATTGAGATTTTCAAGGCAGCTGAGCAGAGAATATTTCAAAATACTCCTCGTGAATACACTGGAGATTACAGTCAAACAGTACTGGAGCGCAGCCTTGCAGCTTTATGTTTTTAATTAGCAAATGGTTTAATGTTTTAGTTTCACGATGACAGTAAAAGGTATTAGTGGTTTAGTGTGTGCCAACTACTGTCTAAGCACTAAATACTAGCTAATTATGTTGAACACAAGCAGAGTAATTAGATTGACCTTTATAGGACCTATTTAACACATGCAACCTGTTTGTGGAAAGTCGTTGTGTCAGAAACACGTGTGGATGTGGGTGGGATGCAATGATCGAGGCATGATGTCAGTGCTATCACCATGACAGCAGCTCTGATACATCTACTGTATGACAGAATGTCCATATGTTTTGATATGATTTCAGTCTCTTATTTTTCTTGGCTGGACTGTAACAAGAAGAGTGTTGCGTTTACATATGATTCCATGGTTCCCTCTGCTGGTCGTCCCGGGAAGTGCTGGGTCACGATTTTTTTGGATGAATCTCATGAAAACATGCTCAAGTCATTTGCACCCCAAATATCAAAAAGAAAAAAAATCCATAAAGAAAAAAGAGTCTATTTTTAGTAAAATTGAGATTCTGTGTATTGTGACATTATTTTTGTAACAATTAAATACATTTACCCTCTAAAATCTCATTACAGTGATGCATTTTTCAAACATTAATACGTTTGAGTTTCTTTGCATTAATTGTCATTATTCTCAACTATGATTCTCATTAGACTCTAATTACTGTACTAAAATATTGTTGTTGTTGTTTTTTATTTAAATCAGCATATATAAATTTAAATCAGCAATAAAAATATATAATATATACACACACACACACACACACACATATACACATACACAGTATATATAAATATATACATACATACATACAAATCGTGTATATATTCATTCCCAGTGGGTCAGAAGTTTACATACACTTTGTTAGTATTTGGTAGTATTGCCTTTCAATTGTTTAACTTGGGTCAAATGTTTTGGGTAGCCTTCCACAAGCTTCTCACAATAAGTTGCTGGAATTTTGTCCCATTCCTCCAGACAGAACTGGTGTAACTGAGTCAGGTTTGTAGACCTCCTTGCTCACACATGCTTTTTCAGTTCTGCCCACAAATTTTCTATCAGATTGAGGTCAGGGCTTTGTGATGGCCACTCCAATATCTTGACTTTGTTGTCCTTAAGCCATTTTGCCACAACTTTGGAGGTATGCTTGGGGTCATTGTCCATTTGGAAGACCAGAGGACATTTCTCCAGAAAGTAAGATCTTTGTCCCCATGTGCACTTGCAAACTGTAGTCTGGCTTTTTTATGGCGGTTTTGGAGCAGTGGCTTCTTCCTTGCTGAGCAGCCTTTCAGGTTATGTCGCTACAGGACTCGTTTTACTGTAGATATAGATACTTGTCTACCTGTTTCCTCCAGCATCTTCACAAGGTCCTTTGCTGTTGTTCTGGGATTGATTTGCACTTCTCGCACCAAACTACGTTCATCTCTAGGAGACAGAATGCGTCTCCTTCCTGAGTGGTATGATGGCTGCGTGGTCCCATGGTTTTTATACTTGCATACTATTGTTTATACAGATGAACGTGGTACCTTCAGGTGTTTGGAAATTGCTCCCAAGGATGAACCAAACTTGTGGAGGTCCACAATCTTTTTATGAGGTCTTGAGTGATTTCTTTTGATTTTCCCATGATGTCAAGCAAAGAGGCATTGATTTTGAAATTAGGCCTTAAAATACACCTCCAATTGACTCCAATTAGCCTATCAGAATCTAATTGGCTAATTGCCTAAAGGCTTGACATCATTTTCTGGAATTTTCCAAGCTGCTTAAAGGCACAGTTAACTTAGTGTATGTAAACTTCTGACCTACTGGAATTGTGATATTGTCAGTTAAAAGTGAAACAATCTGTCTGTAAACAATTGTTGGAATAATGACTCCTGTCATGCACAAAGTAGATGTCCTAAACAACTTGCCAAAACTATAGTTTGCTAATATTAAATCTGTTTTTATGACTTCAACCTAAGTTTATGTAAATTTCTGACTTCAACTGTATATATATATATATAATTGAAATATATCATTACTGTTTTACATTAATAGTTATGAGAATTGGTTGGGGGGGGGGGGGGTGTAATTAATTTTGATGAAAATAAAGTCACAATGCAGGAAACAAAAATCTAAATGGTCTCATAAGTGTAAATGGTCTACATAAAGGTTTATAGACCATTTACATATACGAATGGTCTATGTACATACATAAATGTTTTTTATAAATCTTATATGTATATATCAAATTTTATTTTATTAATAAGCGTTGGGGTTTGTGAATATGAGTCAGGCATGTTCTTGACAGGTTTCATGACATTCACCCTTTTAGAAAAGACAGCATGTTTGAATCCCACAACTGCAAGTATTTCGTTTACAAATCACAACAGACACTGTACATCACTGTAAAATCTCAGAATACCCATCAATAATACACCTAACAAAGCTGTCAAAGCAAAAAGTATGAATTTTGTACGTGACACAGTTAGCCGCAACGCACATTAGCATACCACTCATATTAGCAAACTAGCCTCTTTCATGTTTACCAGGAATAATTAAACACCTTTTGGACACTTGGCTTCATCTCAGACACTTTTAATGGAGTGTAATGAAGTTATTTCTCTTTTAGAGTGCTATAACAGAGGAAAAAGAGTCTGAGAGCTAGTTCATTCATTCACAAAGGCATCTGTGATGTCAAGCGCCATGCTGGGTGCCAGCACTGCGAGGGTTTGGCTTCTCTGGCATGGCAATTCATGTTAAACTCCAACAGCGGACAGAAGTCTGCATGGCAGTGCTGTCTGGGACTCCGAGGGCCTCGAGGGGCCCATTAACATGAAAGGGGCCCGAGAACTCACAAACATGACTGTGTAGATCCGATATAAAGCTTTGCCACACAACAGACCGATCTGTTTTAGTTTATTCATCCAAGACAGAACTTCAGGGCCTCATATGCAAATTTAAAAATAAAGAGAGTAATATAAATGAGTGGGGAAAGGAGTAAAACGAGATGGAGAAGAATAGAAATCCAAAGCTAATGATGACATTTTAAATTTTAGTTTAAAAGTGCTTCATTGAAAAACATTTGAAATGTGGCTTTACTAAAGGGCTGACTAATGGTGGATTGTTTTTAAAATGTATGTATTATTATTATTTTTTTCTAAGAAAATTCTCTTAGTCTTTTTTTACTATGACGGGCTCAGACAGGGAGGCTACAAGAGTTCAAATTGAATGAAATTCCACTTGCAGTACCAAAATCCCAATAATAACCAAAAGTAGATTTGGTGCATAACAGGGGTGATTTTAACCACATATGAGACCAAAAAACACTGGGGACTTTTATTTTGAAATGTTTGTGCTCGTATCTACTCATACAGATAAAGAAACAAAATATGCACTCGTACAATCATCGGCCAATAACCGATAGTTCAAAAAGTAGTTATCGGCAAAGATTAACAGGCATAACCAATATACTGTGCATATACCAGTATGTTTATGATGGGCGATTATACATGTTTAAATTATACAAACCATGAATTGTATTGTCCTTGTGTATATCATTGCTAGATCTTGGTAGATTTAAGGGGAAAGGAGTGCTTGCACGTCATCAACATTGAGCCCCCTTTTCATTGCATTTCCCCGAGGAAAAAAACACCGATGTGGTTTGAAAATTGCTTTATAAGAACAGGGTGCCACAGACGTCAAGAGAAAGAGAAGATCTGGCCCCGGTGCACCATGGGAAAACGGCCCTGTGGGCTTTGCTTTGACATCCAGTGCAGAAAAGACAATCTAAAGATCTTCCCAGAGCTTGGAACGATGATTCAAGTCCTACGAGGGGGATGTTTCAGCTGCACACAAAACTCTTTGATTTTGAAACACAAGACATGTCTTTTTTGTCATGGTAATAGTGTGATATAAATGGAATTTGCTTCATATAAAAGACATCTTATCATGCCTCACAGAGTAACGTTACCATGACTGTAGCGCTATACCAGAAATTAGACTAAGGCCATTACACTCGACAGAAAATATAATGGGTTACCACATCATTATCATGCCATTAATGAACTACTAAATTAAAATTATAATGATGCTTTTGCCGGCATTTTCTAAAATAATTATGGCACAAAGGCCGTGCTTTATGGGAATTTTACCACAGTTTGGGGATGTTCACAAATAACGCATTATTGCGATCCATCTGCACACTTTTTTTTGCTTGTTCATCTATGTACGCATTCGTCAGACAGAAGGCAATTGTTTTGCGCTGTGCTTTTTCAGTGTCACACAACGAGCGTCACACTTTTAAGACATACAAGTTAAAAAGTAGTTCAACTTTGAAAAATACATCTCAAAACCCCTGCGTTTTGTGCCGCATCAAGCATTTTAAATGCAAGAATGTGTCCTGTGTGAACGGCCCCTTAAGGGGGTTTTAGAACAACAAGAACACCCCTTAAGCATGGTAAAAAACACTGTAAAGCGGCTTCCATTTGACTCGCGTCCATGTTCCCGAATACACTGAAGTCTATGGAGTGAAGCGCCAGCATTGCCTCTGGTAATTTCAAATAATTTCAACTTTGACCCTGTTGCCGCTGACCTTCCTAAGCATCAGCCAATGATTTCCGTGCAATTTGCACAAAGTCTGTCTTTGCAATACAAATTTACAACAAACAGAATCTCATGAATTTTTGCCTCACTAATGATTTTAGAGTACAAAGCAACAAGAAATAATAAAAAAAATGTCCCATGTTTTTTTCATAAATATTTTCCTTACTGTTTCCGAGCATCCAGAGACCTCAGTTCTTGAACTAATGTAAATTCCCCGAGAACATCCTAAGACCTTAACGTAAACAAGTCCTCTTATTAATTTCTGCAATGAATGTATCAAAGCAATGGCCAAAGTCCAAATACATGTTTTCAATTAGGGATGTCCCGATACCATTTTTTGGAGAACGAGTACAAGCACCAATACTTCTTTTTCAGTACTCGCCGATACCGAGTCCGATACCTTTTTTATTTTATTTTTGCAATGTTGCAGTTCTCAAAAAAATCTATATAAAAATAATCACTACAAACAAAAGCAAGAGAGCTGACCTGCTGACTTTACTGGTTCCAGCAACTGTAACTCAAATTAAAACCAAGATGTAAAAGTCATCCATCAATAAGCATTCTTTTGCAATTTTAAGGTGAAGATTATTTTTCATGAACAGAAGCATCTCTGCATGTGAACAACACAAATTCCATATTCAACAGTTTAAATCAATTTTATTATTAAAGGATGTCTAAATAAATTAATTGAATGAAACTTTAATGAAATGACAAGAGAACCATTACCAGCAATTTTCAACATTACATTTAATTATTCTTATCATATGAAGTGCTTTTATACAGATCCTTAAAATACAACATTGACGTTATTTTTGTCAAATAAACTGCTGTACAACAGAGCATCAAATATGTGGGGTATTGCTTAAATATAGCACAATTATTGATGAAATATAACACAGCGAGTATTGCATAACTATACAGTAGTGATATATTTCTGTTGTCCATTTTTGTCCATTTAAATGGAGCTTTTATTTTGAAAGAGCTTTAATTTTACCGGGTGATATCGAGTGATGCCGGTTTCCGGCTTCACATACCCGGAAGAGCTGTTGATCACTACGTGACAGTGTGATATTAAACTGCAAATGCTGCGATTTAATCAACTAAATATGTAAATATGCATGTGCACATGCAAGCTATATATTTATCTAACGAAATCACAGCCTTTGCTGTTTAATAATCACACTAGGACAGATCGTGGATTTAATTTGTGTACTGAATGAATGACCTCGTATGTCAGATGGTATTGGTTTTTGTTATCAGAGCCTTTTTACGAGTAGACTACGTGAGCCTCGTATCGGTATCGGGACATCCCTATTTTCAATGTTTGCAAACCTCACGCTTTCTTGCCTGGCAAAGAAGTAACACCACCCCTCCGTGGCACTTCCTGCAACCCTTGTCAAGCTACAAACTACTCAGAATAATTGGTTAAGCTAAGCTAAAAGCTACACTTCAGAGAAAGTAGCATGTTACACTACAAGCTACACGCCAAAAGTAACTTGCTACATTTAAGCTACTTCATATGTTTTTTCAACCACAGATGCATGAAGCATACCATCATTGACAAAGCATCGAAAATACGTATTCACATGGTGTTTATCAAAGCCTTGGTACAGTATATTACAGTTTAGTGCAATACAGTATACATGTATACAGTATGGTGCAATATGTACCAGTGTGTGTGTGTGAGAGAGAGCGCACATCTGGGCAATAACAATGTGATTTCTGATGGTATCTGATGGTAATACCATGGTACTTTAATAAACAATTACCATATTTATGTACCATTCTGTAGTTGCATGGTGCTTCCAAGCACTTCAAAGAATACCATGTTACTACCATGGTAAATTGATATATGATTACCATATTTATATACTATTGTATTTACATGGTGCTTCAAGGTAATTAAAAAAATACTATGGTACTTCGCTATATGATTACCATATTCATATAGCCTGCCATTGTATTAACATCGTGCGTCCAGGTAATGGTACATGTCCAAAAAAACATGGTAATGCCATTGTACTTTTTCATGTGTTTTCGTGTAGGCTAATACGTGTTTTGATACTCTTTGGTTGGAAAATGTATTTACCTGCAGAAGTCATTTACAAACGTGTTGAACTTTATAAAGACCTTCTTCATCACTGGCAAACGATAGGATGCATTTGCAGGTTTCGTTTCCATTGATTGTAGATCCACTGAAACCAGCATTATCTTTATTATCCGTGTTATAAAATACTCTGTGAGCTTATTGGCAAGTGAGAGCATGCACAAATGATTCAGCAGCGCGAGCTCAAGCTTTCTGGGGCATTCAGATTGAATCGCGAACGGATTCAGAATGCTTTCCTATCACGTGTGACCAATTCATTGTAAAGAACCGACTCAAATGAGCGATTCATTTGTGATCAGACATCTTTAGTTCTGATTGAAAGCTGGCATTAGTCAGAGGTGGGGGACTCGAATTACATGACTTGACTCGAGTCGCAAATTTAACGACTTGTGACTTGCTTGACTAAATGAAGAAAATGACTTGACTTTGACTTGAGAACCAGCGACTCGAGACTTGACCTGATTTGAATTGCATGACTCGACAATGACTTGAATGTTTTTTATTATTTTCAATAACTTATAAACAGTAATGAAATGTATTTAAAAAAATACTGCGACATCAATTAATTCATATGCAAAAATGTAAGTCGGCCAGCACCACTGAACGTGCCAAAATGACAGATGATTGTCCAGTTCCCAAAATAATCTCCTTTGGATATAAAGATTTCAAATTGGACCGTGTGAATAAAAAAAGATTTGCCAGATGCACAATATGCCATGCAGAAATATCCGATACAACCACCACAACCTCGAATTTCATCAGAAATGTCAAAAACCACAAGGAAAGGTAAGTAAATCGTTTAGTTATCATTTCATTATCCAGAAAGATTAACATTTAAAATTACTGTTCAAATGTTTGAGGGTTGTCAGTGAATTAAAACGATTCACATTTAATCTCATGTTTTGTAGCGCGACAAGTTTGTAATTACCCGACATTGCCTCTAAATGTGTGTGTGCCTTTTCTAAACCTTCTCAACAGTCAACAGAATACCATAACCATTTGTTGGTAGGCAGATTTGCAGTCACAACACTTTTTTTAAAACATGACAAGTAGTATAAAATATACAGAATGACTCGTGACGAAATCCAAGTGCTCTCATAGTGATTATGACTTCTGAAGACTTTAAATAAAGCCCTTGAATGCAATACCTTCATGACTATTTTATGTACACTACCGGTCAAAAGTTTTGAAACACTTGACTGAAATGTCATAGAGCGAATTTGCATTTTCATTCAGCCCGTCTGCCGTTTTTGTTAGATCAATGTGAAAATCTGACCATATTTTTACACAGCATACACACTGTGTTATACATTTTAACTGGTTAATTCTAAAATTCGAAACAATTCGGATAATAAGTTATCTAGAAGTATTAACAGTATTTTTAAGTGCCCACCATAAAAATACCGTGCATGTTCATTAACGCAATTTACTATATATATATATATATATATATACTTTTGATTATATTATTCGTAGTATGAAATTAAGTTTATATTTACAGTTCATTTTCCTTAAATTATTTAAAAAGTAATACAATTAAAGTTAGAGAAGATTTATTTTAAACATAAGATTATTTAATTTAAAATATTTACTGTTTTCCCTGACTGGTTTTGTATTTTAGACACAATAATGTAGAGTGGATTTCTGTTGCAATTTTGAACATTTTGTGTTAGTATCTGAATTTAATTTAATTTAATATTATTTTATTTTCCAATGCTAACATAGCACATTACTGTTATACAATTCATATAAAAAAAATGAATGTAAAGATATGTAAACAAGTTCATCTTTTCAGAGCAAAAATAAATATTTTTTAAAAAAAATTATCCTCTATTTATTTTAGTACTGTGGCTTGACTTGACACTCATCAGGACTCGACTTGACTTGCTTGAGGTGAGTCACTGACTCGACTCGACTTGACTTGCTTGAGGTGAGTCACTGACTTGACTTGAGACTTGACTTGATTGAGGTGAGTCACTGACTTGACTTGATTGAGGTGAGTCACTGACTTGACTTGATTGAGGTGAGTCACTGACTTGACTTGATTGAGGTGAGTCACTGACTTGACTTGACTTGACTTGCTTGAGGTGAGTCACTGACTTGACTTGCTTGAGGTGAGTCACTGACTTGACTTGCTTGAGGTGAGTCACTGACTTGACTTGCTTGAGGTGAGTCACTGACTTGACTTGCTTGAGGTGAGTCACTGACTTGACTTGCTTGAGGTGAGTCACTGACTTGACTTGCTTGAGGTGAGTCACTGACTTGACTTGCTTGAGGTGAGTCACTGACTTGACTTGCTTGAGGTGAGTCACTGACTTGACTTGACTTGACTTGCTTGAGGTGAGTCACTGACTTGACTTGACTTGATTGAGGTGAGTCACTGACTTGACTTGAATTGATTGAGGTGAGTCACTGACTTGACTTGCTTGAGGTGAGTCACTGACTTGACTTGCTTGAGGTGAGTCACTGACTTGACTTGCTTGAGGTGAGTCACTGACTTGACTTGCTTGAGGTGAGTCACTGACTTGACTTGCTTGAGGTGAGTCACTGACTTGACTTGCTTGAGGTGAGTCACTGACTTGACTTGCTTGAGGTGAGTCACTGACTTGACTTGACTTGACTTGATTGAGGTGAGTCACTGACTTGACTTGACTTGCTTGGTGAGTCACTGACTTGACTTGCTTGATTTGTCTGCACTGCACTCGAGACTTGACTCAAGACTTGATGGTTAAGACTTGAGACTTGCTTGTGACTTGAACATGTGTGACTTGCTCCCACATCTGGCATTAGTAAACACCGGGTACAAGGCATGATGTAGCGGTATAGATTTTCTCAATGCTACACCACTACCTAGTCAAAAATATAGCTTCGCTACTGAAAAGCTACTTGATTTTAAAAACTAGCGAAGCTACTGGCCATCACTGCCAATAGCCACGACTTAATAAAGGCTTTTTAAAAATGTAAACCCTACACTGAGTGCCTTGGACAACTAGAGCATCTGAACAGAATATTGCTTATGCAAAGAGCACCAGTGGGAATTACTATACATCCAAGTAGCACTCCTTGCATGCTGTGTTTGACATTAAAATACACAGTGTCAAAAGTATAGCCGAAAGACGTAAAGATTATACATGATAACATGATAGTGTGGTAAAATGACTTACCAACCTTATCTATGTAACATTATATCTAATAATACAACTTTGTTGCCATGTTGATGTAACAGTAAACCTTATAAGCGACTGTAGAGCCGAGGAGGGCGGGGCCGGGCTGGAATGAGACACACCCGGGCCCCAATCAGCCTGATGGGGCGTGCGAGGGATAAAGGCGGCCGGGGACAACAGTTCGAGAGAGAGAGAGAATTGCAGGCAGCTGTACTGTGTGGTTTTTGGTTGTGTGTTTGTTTAAGTTGTTTATTAAAATATTATTTAAGTTGTCAAGCCGGTTCTCGCCTCCTCCTTTCCACTGAACCCCCTTACACTGGTGCCGAAACCCGGGAAGGAGGAGGGATTCCCGTCGCAGAGTCCTCGACACTGCCGTCCACCCAGGGGAGCGCCACTGCCGTCCAACGGGGGACGGAGTAGCCCGACCACCCGGACGCGAGGAACGGCCGCCATCCGCGAGGCGAGTGGGGACGGGACTCCCCGACCGCCTGGAGCGAGGGAGCCGCTGCCGGGGGCAGAGGAGTGCCCTGCCATCCCCCGGGAATGCGGAGGGGTCGAGAGAAGACCGCCGTCCGTGGGGGGAGGAGGGAAGTGACTCCCCGACTGCCTGGAGTGGTAGGGCCGCTGCCAGGGGCGGAGGAGTGTCCCCACGGGACGCCGGGAAAGCGGAGGGGCGTTCTGTCCGCTGGGGGTCGGAGGTCTGACTCCGTTCCGCCCGGGGAGGAGCGGCTGCAGTCCGCCTGAGAGGGTGGATTAGTGATCGAAGACCACGTGACGGCGCATCAGAGAACCGGTGAGTTTCTTTTTCTCTCTCTCCTCTCTCTCTCTCTCTCTCTCTGTCGCTCCGTGTTGGCCTTTCCCTCGCCATTTTGTTTTGTTGTTTTTCCCCTCCTGTCTCCTCCCAGGTCGAGGAAGGTGGGGATGACCCGCCGGCAGTCGGAGCGTAAGGCACGTCCCCCCCGGAGAGGAAGGGTGGGGGATGTACGTCATGCCGGGGGCTCCCCGGCCTGAGGCAACGCCGGGAGGAGTGTAGAGCCGAGGAGGGCGGGGCCGGGCTGGAATGAGACACACCTGGTCCCCAATCAGCCTGATGGGGCGCGCAAGGGATAAAGGCGGCCGAGGACGACAGTTCGAGAGAGAGAGAGAATCGCAGGCAGCTGTACTGTGTGGTTTTTGGTTGTGTGTTTAAGTTGTTTATTAAATTATTATTTAAGTTGTCAAGCCGGTTCTCGCCTCCTCCTTTCCACTGAACCCCCTTACAGCGACGTTATCAAACTAAAATCATGTAGAACAGAGATTTTATCACACTATTATCACAGCAGATATCTTTAGAAACACTCAATCAAAATGGCAAAGACATAAAAAAAGTTCTTCAGTGTCTCAAAGAAACTGGCATTTAAACAGATAAGGGCTAAAAACCTGCAAAAAAATAACAGCATGCTCTCTTCCAGGCAACTGCGAGGCCTTGCACTGTGTTTCTGTGTCACTGGCACAATTGTTTGGATGCTCAGTGTTGCCGGGGACCAGCGAGCAAGTTTTTCTCTCTCTCTCCTCTCTCTCTCTCTCTCTCTCTGTGTCTCCCGCTAGCCCTTTCCCTCTCCCCTCTCCCCTCTCTCACACCTCGCCTCTCACCCAGGTTCCCAGGAAGCGGGGTGGACCACCGGCTGGCGGAATGGCCGGAAGGGTACCGTTACCCCTCCAGAGATGGTGGGGGGAGTAGGTCAGTCCGGATGGCACCCTGGCCTGAGTCGGGTGGGAGAGCAGTGTGACGAGGAGGTTCCCATCCCTTACCCGTTACAACTGTAAATCAAGATATAATTTCTGTAGCCCAACCCGAATCATCTAACCCTAAATCAAGACCAGGACTTCTTGTCATGAGCTATAATTTCAAAACGTACTGAATCTGCATCTTCGCAGGCGCAAACACTCAAACAACTCATAAATAAAGATGAAAACAATAACATCTTGCCTCTTTCAGCATCCCGGTACTCAGTGTCCTCGAGTTCTCCTGACAGAACACTGCTGAAGCGCCACTCGACAACGGCCTCTCGTGACGCCTGCGAGTGTTTGAGTGTTTGACAACATGACTACAACCAGCTTATTCTTCTGTGCCTTCTGCTCAGCTGTGAGGTGTAAAATACGACCTCATTAAAGTCATTTTAAATAGCATGTATTATTATTAAATATGATATCTTTCATACATAAATGAGCAGTTTTAAAAATAAGTCGATAATTGACCAAATTTACATGTGTGGCTGGTTAGGACACAGTGCAAGATGTTTCTCCTGAGATAAAAAAGACCCCAGTAATCTCGCATGTGTCTCCTCCAGACTTTCAGAACAGATCTCAACAATGTCTCAAACTGTGCTCAGATTTGCCGAGATTTAACAACATAAACTCAAAAATTTCTCATCAAATTCTTCCAAGACCAAATGATCTGATCTATACTATCCACATGTACTCTACAGCTCCATACTCTTACCATATGTCAACAATTGACTTATTTGTGTCTATTTTTATTCCTCCAAATGAATTTCAGGAGAAACCTTCGAGATCACATTGATATGTAAACTAAACATAACTCCTCTTAGCAGGAAAACGTTCCACTGGGGAGAGTCATTTCTTTGTTTGTTTGTGTTTAATTAAGACTTTTTTTTTTGGCAGAAAAGTTCCATATAATCTTTGCATATGTGTCACAGGGCAAAACTACAGCATTTCAGGCCAGTAAAGTCAGTGGAATGCAGCTGTTATTGCACTTATTGTCCTCACAGCACAAGTTTGCTGGTGAACTCATCCAGAATTTCCACAACACAACAGCAGCCTGGCCCCACACCCACTACTTCCTCCTATTCTGTTCCAAAAGGAAGCACAATCTCACCGATACACTCCGGCTGTTCCCACAAAACTTATTCTGCTTGGTCCTAGACCAGAGCCTGAGTACTGCACTTGTGGCACTGGTTAATCCAGTGTTTCCTGTACCGCTATTCAGAGGCAGAGATGTGAGTTTACAGTCTGAAGAAATAAAAAAGACTGTGTACCATGAGACAATACCAAGACAACACACACATTATTGCATTCTCTTTGCTCTAAAGCAAACATACAACACGACTACTGTAGTCCGATTCACAAATGAATAAATCTTATTAGTCGGTACTTTTAATGAACTGCACAACAAGACTCATGAGTTTACTGGTTTGAATCAGATGGAGGAATCTTTCCCTTTATTTTTAATTTTTTTGACAGAGGAATCTTTCAACTAAGTCTACTAAGTCAACTAAGCAGTTACTGAATTAAAGGGACAGTACACCCAAAAATGAAAATCCTGTCATCATTTACTCACCCTCATGTTGTTTCAAACCTGTATGACTGTCTTTTTTTTTTTTTTTTGCGGAACACAAAAGTTGACTAATTTTCACTGTAAATAACTTAAAATTACATGTTGTTTTTTACCAAAACCTATCGTATGCCTTCAGAGGACTTGGAATATTATGCATGAGTCACACAAACTACTTTAAAGATTTGGGTCCTTTTTCAAGCTTTAGAAGTTAGTCTCTATCAACTGCCATTGTACTGAATTAAGCGAAAATTCCTCATATTGTGTTCCGCAGGAGAAAGTCAAACAGGTTTGGAACAACATGATGGTGAGTCAGTGAATTTTTGGGTGAACTATAGAACATCCGACTTTACTCTGAGCCATGTCCAACTCAAAATGACACAAAAGCTGTATGTATTTATATATTTATTATTTAAATAGTATATTTTATATTTGTTATATTTTTATAAAATTATATTTACATTTTAAATAGAATCTACAAATTTTAACATTCATTAAAATTTAGATTTATTTAATATTTAAATATTTTATTTAATTATAATTTATTATTAAACAAAATATGAATTAAAAACCATTAAACCATGAATTCCAGCAAAAAAATTTTTTTTTAAATATATATATTATACACATATATATATATATATATATATATATATATATATATATATATATATATATATATATATATATATATATATATAACAACATAGTATTGCTTTATATACTGTATATATAAAACAGCATTCTAGGAAACGTTGGTCTGCACATTCACCCAAAGAACACTCATCTCTCGGAGGAGACCATTATTCATAAAGAGAACAATTTCACACATTTTGGTTCAGTAAAAATGGAACCCATGTTTTTGCCCTCTTCTCTTTGCCAATCAAAAACGTCCCGCCTCTCAGGCTCCATGCAGCAAATTAAAAGTCAAAAAGCAGTAGACGGGCAGCTCTGCATGCCGAGGTTAACGTTCCTTGCTAGGTTTGGGTTTTGCCACATGTGCTTTGGGCCGGGGAGGAGAAGATTGTGTGGTCAGAACGAAACCAAACCGAGGTACCGCTCATGTCTGCGCAAAGAGTTTGTCAAAAGAGTTTTGAGGTTGCAAAAAACAGGCCATTTCAATATCCTTCATTCCTATCAAAACCAGCATGTTTGTTTGATTACAAAACAATTACGAGTGAAGCTGTTAAGATTGCACACATATGTGTGGACTGCCCAGCAAAGATCCTTAACCACTGAGCTACCAACACCCTATATAAGACATTATAAAATAATGATGTGTTTAATAAAAAAATATAGTCATTTTAATAACCAAAGAATGTAATAAACATAAAAAAGTGACCTGTTAAACAAGTAAATCAATGAGCCAGAACCACAAACCGAGAAATTCTCATCTTGTCAACATATTAATCTTACATGCTGTGTGGGTCACCATACAACAACAACTAATCCATTTCTCTATATATAATTAATGCAATTAGCGTTTGTTCCTTTAAGACTGTGCATAATAGAAAAGCTGATGAATTAGTGTTGTTTATTAGTAGAGCAGCATGCTTTTTCTCCGTTGCCAAGAGCAGATGAACTCACGCTGCAATGCCGCTACTGAGCTCATTTTTCAACCGCTCACTTTGCAGTGATGTTCTGCTGTGACTGCGTGTTCGCATCACACCAGAGAAGTGTACAGCAAAGAGGCGATTTGGCAAAGTCAAGCGCTCAGGTCATCGTGACTGCCAACAAATAATTAAAGAGTGTGTCGTTAAGGAAGCTAACAATGGACTTTGCGACTATTTATGCAAATGTATCCTGCATATGTGAACTCAGAGGTTCATTAAAGTTCTCAAACCTAGCTCGCTTTCACTAATATATAATTAAAATACTATATTTTTGCAACACAGAAAGTATACAGAATAAAACGAACGATGTAGGCCTAGCGACAAAATGTTTCCAAACTTTGAGAATGTTTTTGTTTTTTTAAATAAGTGTAATTTATTATTCTTCAATAAAAGAAAGGTGAAAGGACGCATGCCGTTTTCATTTCTCGATATTCTTCAGAAAGAGTGACATGAAAGCAAATGCAGTTAAAGCTGTTATTTTTTAAACAAAGAAAGAATAAACATTATCTTTTTTTAACATGTTTTTGTGTCTGTCTCTGACCATTGTGCTGTTTTCATGGTTTTTTAGCATTGCGCGCAGGACCTTGCTTTTAGGCCATGTGCACACTATGAGGTTTTCATTTGAAAACGCATTGATTTCGCTACATTTCCACCTCTCATCTACACTAGGACCGAAAACACTCTCCATTAGCGCATACTTTGGAAAAGGATGATGTTAGGAAATGAAAACTAAACTTACAAACAAAAGTGGATTTATGTGGATGTGGCCTTAGGCACGGTGTCAAGTTAAAAAGAAAACATGCCTCAAAACACCTGCGTTCTGTTATATATTTAGTGCAAGAACATGTTCAGTTTGAACAGACCAAAAGATAAAGTAAAAGGTGCTGTAAGTAGCTGTTCTGCAACTTCAGATTTAGTCACTGAATTAGACACGCCCCCTCTTTCCAAACCTCCGCCCTAAAAGATATACATATGAGTTTACATTAAACATGTGCTGTTGTTGGTTGCCACAAAATTACTATATTTTTAGGAAAAAATATAGAAGCTGAACAATTTGACAATAATATCAGCGCCCGACGACTTACGTATATTTCATGGCGAAGTAACAATCGTGCTTTTTACATACACTTAGGTTGAAGTCATTAAAACTAATTTTTTAACCATTCCACAGATTTAATATTAGCAAACTATAGTTTTGGCAAGTCATCTACTTTGAACCACAAGTCTGGTTCATCCATGGGAGCAATTTCCAAATGCCTGCAGGTACCACGTTCATCTGTACAAACAATAGTACGCACGTATAAACATCATGGGACCACGCAGCCATCATACCGCTCAGGAAGGAGACACATTATGTCTCCTAGAGATGAACGTAGTTTGGTGTGAAAAGTGCAAATCAATCCCAGAACAACAGCAAAGGACCTTGTGAAGATGCTGGAGGAAACAGGTAGGAAAGTATCTATATCCACAGTTAAACGAGTCCTATATCGATATAACCTGAAAGGCTGCTCAGCAAGGAAGAAGCCACTGCTCCAAAACCGCCATAAAAAAGCCAGACTACAGTTTGCAAGTGCACATGGGCACAAAGATCTTACTTTTTGGAGAAATGTTCTCTGGTCTGATGAAACAAAAATTGAATTGTTTGGCCATAATGACCATCGTTATGTTTGGAGGAAAAAGGGTGAGGCTTGCAAGCTGAAGAATACCATCCCAACCGTGAAGCATGGGGGTGGCAGCATCATGTTGTGGGGGTGCTTTGCTGCAGGAGGGACTGGTGCACTTCACAAAATAGATGGCATTATGAGGAAGGAAATTCATGTAGAAATATTGAAGCAACATCTCAAGACATCAGCCAGGAATTAAAGCTTGGTCGCAAATGGGTCTTCCAAATGGACAATGACCCCAAGCATTCCTCCAAAGTTGTGGCAAAACGGCTTAAAGACAACAAAGTCAAGGTATTGGAGTGGCCATCACAAAGCCCTGACCTCAATCTGATAGAAAATTTGTGGTGTGGTAGGGTGAGCAAGAGACAGACACAATGGGTGTGACGTCAAGCCTCGGAGAGGCATTTATTGGAAACAATAATAAACGTAAAAATGTCCAAAAGGGATACTAAAGAGTCCAGGGGGTAATAGTGTTCATAATAAAGGGGGAATCTGGCATCCTCGTGGTGAATGGGGCTCCATGAAAGGGGCCGGGTAGTGTTCATAGGAAAGCCCAAGCACAGGCTGTGTCAGTCGACTGCTCACGCTCCCCTCCAAAGTCCACGCTGTGGGCAGAGCTGAAAAAGCGTGTGCAAACAAGGAGGCCTTCAAACCTGACTCAGTTACACCAGTTCTGTCTGGAGGAATGGGACAAAATTCCAGCAACTTATTGTGAGAAGCTTGTGGAAGGATACCCAAAACGTTTGACCCAAGTTAAACAATTTAAGGGCAATGCTACCAAATACTAACAAAGTGTATGTAAACTTCTGACCCTCTGGGAATGTTTTCTATGTTTAAATGTCAGGAATTGTGGAAAAACTGAGTTAAAATGTATTTGGCTAAGGTGTATGTAAACCTCTGACTTCAACTGTATATCAATAGAATAAACAAATTTACCTTTAACTGAATGGATGCTTTGAAATGTTCAATGTATAAAGAATATGTTTAAATACATTTTAGATACAAAATCATGAAACTTTCACTTTTGTTGCCTCCTGGAAAGCAAAACAATGAGAATGTACAACACTCTGACAGTACAACAACAACAGGTTTCCGGTATGAATCGCAGGGGAAATTCCGTGTTCAGGACAAAGCAGGATGGGCTGAAAAGATTTTGGTTAAAGCCACGCCCACACTGTGCAGCCCCGCCCACACTGTGCAGCCCCGCCCCCACTTACCTTCGGCCATTTGGGGTTAAGGAGGCGAGCTTTTACAGCGTCGTCGAGGGCGGTCTGGTAGTGGCCCAGCTTGAGGTGGGCTGCCGAGCGGTTGCTGTAAAGGATGCAGTTTTGCGGGTCAGCACGCAGAGCTTCACCATACAGCTTCACGGCCGTCTCGAAGTCGCCAAGCTGACATGCCTCGTTGCTTTGCCGAACCTTCTCCATGAACTCGGCCTTGCTGAGACCCTGCCCCTCGGCTGCAGCGTGTACTGCCCTGCCTAACGCTCGCGGTCCAAACAGAGCAAACTGTTAAGGAGGGAAACAGGAAGAGATTTGGTTTATTATACATTTAAAGGCCCCATGAAATCAAAATGAGAGTTTTACGGAAAGTGCTAACTACACTGAAACTATTTAAAGAGTAAATATATATATATATATATATATATATATATATATATATATATATATATATATGAATCGAAATACAGTGATAAACATCAATTAACTAATTATTTTTTCTTCAAAAAAGCAGGTTAAAGTCCCTTTTAATGATGCCTTTAGAGGGCACTTAGAAGGGAAAACAATCATGAAAGGCATGCTGTAAGGTTGTTCCAAACGGAATAATTTAAAATGCCGATGTCTATATTAAAAAGGTGATTGGTTCTTTTAACTGTAAGTAGGGATTTTCTTTTCTACAACCACTATATTGGGCATTCCAATTTCTCCCAAATTGATTTAGTTAGTAACTCATCACCACTGAGCAAAATTCACTTTTAGCAGATAAATGCAATTAAAATGTACAGTTTTTTTTCTTGCAGGAAAATGGATTAAAAACACTGATGACATCAACATGCACTACACATATTTTTGTCAAATGCTCTCTGTAATGAGAATGTCCTAGCAAGTAACAAATCAAGGTTCATGGCTGAGACGTAAATATAATGCACAATGACTGTTTTTATTTCTTCGATAATAATTGGACGGCATTTACTAAATTAAACATGCAATATAATTAGGTCATGTTTCAACAATGTAACAATCTATAGAAATTTTATAATCATATAAAACATGTAATCCATAGTGGGGAAAATTCACTAAACATAACATCTTATTCACTACTCGCAATCTAGTTTAAGCAGGCGCAACAGCACTGAAATTGCGCTGCATCTTCAGTATTTAAATTGTCATTCCTTTCCACGCAAACACACCTCCTTCCAACAGTATGTCAATTAGGCTTATTACAGATTATAATATATAATTAGAATAACATAATTCCAAGCGCATGTGCATACTGCGTGATCAGAGTATGCGCGGTTAGCAAAAGTGCTCGAGCGCTCTGCTAATGACGGAATTTGTGTCAAGCGTCCTGTTCGCAGACAGATAGCATTCACGTCTAATCGAAGTATACTTTGGGCTTTAGGGTCCGAGAGAGGGTGGAAAATCTGACCTGCTAAAATAAGAATGAAACTGAATCTTGCTCAGTTCAGCTCACCTCTTTTCTATTTGTGTGGCTATATTAAAATGTTTATATGTAAGTAGCTTTGCAGGATTTAGGAATCACACTGTAAAAAAATGTCTGTAATTTTAACAGTAAAAGACTGTAAAAATGCTACAGAAATAAAACGTTAATTGATTAACGAGTATTAACTATAAACATTTTTACTATATTTTACAAGACAATACAGTAGTTTTTACAATAAAATGTTGTAAAAATTACATTTTTTAGATTGAAAAAGTATGATTTTCCTGTATAATTAATGGTAAAAAATTAGCATTATGTTTAACAAGAGAGTACATGCACTTTTTACAGTAAATTATTGTTAAAATTACAGTAAAAAACATTAATCGGGCGTTCCCACAATTCCCTGCGTGACCCATCATATTTCACTATATTTTATGGGAATAGTTATGTTTCTTCTTATTTTTAATATCAGTTATGTACATTGGGGTGTTCTGTTTTATATTTGATGTAGTTTAGTTAATGTTTACTGTATTATTTTAATTTCACATGTGTAACTCTGATGGTGTTTAGTGTTCTATACATGTTTATTGGTCATTGCTCCTGGAAGAGCCACTATTGATGAACTTCATGTCATCATGTGCTCTTCTGTAGTTACTACGGTGATTAATAACATTATAAAGTAAAAAGCAGATTTTTACAGTTTCAGAAGGCTAATATCAAGTTTATGACATTTTCTTTACTGTAAATTTTTTATTTTTTTATTTTTCCCCCTTTTCTCCCAATTTGGAATGCCCAATTCCCAATGTGCTTTTAAGTCCTCGTGGTCGCGTAGTGATTTGCGTCAATCCGGGTGGCGGAGGATGAATCCCAGCTGCCTCTGCATCTGAGACCATCAAACCGCGCATCTTATCACGTGGCTTGTTGAGCGCGTCGCCACGGAGACATAGTGCGTGTGGAGGCTTCATACCATCCACCGCAGCATCCACGCTCAACTCACCACGCGCCTCACCGAGAACGAACCACATTATAGCGATCACGAGGAGTTTACCCCATGTGAATCTACCCTTCCTAGCAACCGGGCCAATTTGGTTGCTTAGGAGACCAGGCTGGAGTCACTCAGCACACCCTGGGATTCGAACTAGCGAACTCCAGGGGTGGTAGTCAGCATCTTTTACCACTGAGCTACCCAGGCCCCCTACTGTAAATTTAACAGAATTTTATTAATTTTTTTCTTCAGTGCCAGCATGGTCATGCAAATTACAACAGTTTTAAACTGTACATTTTGTTGACATTTTTACTGTATATTTTACATTGTTATTCTGGCAACCACAGCTGCCAGTTTTTTTTTTTTTTTTACAGTGCATATTCTCAGGGAGCAACCACAAGTCCACCACACAATATATATTTTTTTAATCTCCTTAATTATTATGAAGGAAACCCTCTAAAATATGTTATAAAAGAATCTCAAAAGTACAACCCCTCTAAAGAGCTGAACTGTATAGGCCATGTGTAACTGGGTGTCATAACAGTATACAGAAACAACAGGCTAATACAGTAAAATGGACTTCTGTGTATTTCCGAGTTTTTTTAGCTGTGACGGGTTAGTTGTGATTCTCAAAATGCCACAGAGTGACAACAGAGTGACAACTTTTTGGGGAAATTAACCTACATATGACTTACGTATAGTTAATTCTGCACATTAAACTGGGTTAGGAGAAACATTAAATGACACCAAAAAGGTTTTTTAAGGGATAGTTCACCAATTAAAATTTAAAACGTGAGATGGAGCACATGTAATGAATGATGCTCAACAAAACCACATGCTATCAGAAGGATGTGCTCATTGTTTTGGCTATGAGGTCAATTCCTCAAGGAGACACACACCAGCGGCTCCTGCTGACTTCAGAAAAACACTGGAAATTTATGGGCAGCCACCTAAGAGCTTCACATCTGGAGGATTTCCAAGAGAGATGGGGAAAACACGGAATGGACAGAGAGAGAGAGAGAGAGAGAGAGAGAGAGAGAGAGAGAGAGTCTGTAATCTCACACACATGCCACACCCCTCTCCTCTTGTGCAGGAATTCTGGGATAGCACTCAGTCATCATGCACTTCTGCACAAGTTAAACTAATAACACAGAAATTGACAGATGCTGATACTCTTTTATATACAATACTCTTAAAAATACAGGTTTCAGATAGAACTTTTGCTTTTCTAGTTCTTCAGAAAAAGCATTAGGGTGTTGATTCAACTTGGGCACGTTCATGTCCCAGGGGTTGATTTTTTTGTTACATGAAGGTCTCCTTAAAACTGGACTGTAAACTTTTCACCATACCCTAATCATTTATTTATTTATTTATTTGTTTGTTTATTTTTTGTTACTTTTCAAATGACTTTCATGTACAGAAAACAAGATGGCGTCATGGATGGCCTTTTGCTTCACAGAAACCTGGCCATTATGAGTGAAGCCATTCCGGACAGCGCGTTACATCTGCCAGGCTTTCAGCTGTAAGAGCGCATCGAACTGCGGAGTTCACGGGGAAAACGAGAGGCGGTGGAACATGCTTTTACATCAATGAAAGTTGGTGTACAGATGTATCAATGTTTAAGAAGATGTGCTGTCCTAATTTGGAAACGCTCTTTATTCGATTAACACTTTTTATTGATTCACACAACTGACACAGAAAAGCAAAACATATATTCACAGAATCAACATTTAACCCCCATTAATCCATTTACCCCTCCCAATACCCAACCCCACCCTGACCCTCAACAAATATCCCTGTGGGGGGCCTGGGTAGCTCAGTCAAAAAGACGCTGGCTACCACCCCTGGAGTTCGCTAGTTCGCTAGTTCGAATCCCAGGGTGTGCTGTGTGACTCCAGCCAGTCTCCTAAGCAACTAAATTGGCCCGGTTGCTAGGGAGGGTAGAGTCACATGGGGTAACCTCCTTGTGGTCGCTATAATGTGGTTCAATCTCGGTAGGGCGCGTGGGGAGTTGAGCATGGTTGACACGGTGGATGCCGTGAAGCCTCCACACGCGCTATGTCCCCATGGCAACGTGCTCAACAAGCCATGTGATTAGATGTGAGGGTTGACGGTCTCAGACGCGGAGGCAACTGGGATTCGTCCTCCGCCACCTGGACTGAGGCGAATCACTACGCGACCACAAGGACTTAAAAAGCACATTGGGAATTGGGCATTCCAAATTGGGAGAAAAGGGGGAAAAACTAAAATAAAAAAAATATCCCTGTGGTCACACTTGAGTATACACACACACACACACACACACACACACAAAAGGAAAATATGAAAAAATAATAATAATCACACACATTTAAATCTGCACTTCTCTCTCAACTGCCCCTCCCCAAGAGCCCTTCAAAAAGGCCAAATAGCTGCCCCATTTTTTATTAAATATATCTAAGTTGCCTAGCCTTCTACATGACATTTCCTCGAATGCCGCTACCCTCCCCATCTCTGTGCACCACTCTTGAAATGAGGCCGCTCCAGGCGACTTCCATCCCCTAAGAATAATCTGTCTGCCGATCATACCACTGACTAGGACCCAATTTTTTATGCATTTATCCCCTACATTAATGACCACCCCATCGCCTAAAATACAGAGTCTGGGGCTAAATGAAATCGGAGTGCCCAATACCTCACACATAAAACTCTGAACCCTCAACCAAAATTCTCTTCACCACCAAAAAACATGGGTTATGTCCCCATCTTCTGATTGGCATCGCCAGCATGTGGGTGTGTCTTTAAGAACAAGCCTATACAATCTAGAGGTGGTCCAATAGAATCGATAAAATCTTAAATTGCATATGTCACCTTCGTCTCCATCATCATGCAGATTTCGCCACGGTAGAGAAAGTAAGCTGCAGTTAGTTTGCTAGCCCTGAAATGGGAAATGTTACATTAAGGTCTTAGTTGTGTTGTTAAAGCTAAGTGATCAAGGTGTTGGACTTCACAGTATTTTCTCTCTCCTAGTTATTTGTTAGGCAGCGTCAAAGAACCGAGAGAGAGCCAGGGATTCAGGTCAGCTAACGCTGTTTGAGTCAGTGGATAAGAAAAGAAAAGCACACATGGCTAGTGCATGTCAGAATGAAGCCATCACTAAATCATTGGCCTACTTCATAGCAAAGGACATGATGTCCTTTAGAATTGTAGAGAGGCCAGGGTTTAAAGCACTGATGAAAACAGTTGCTCCAAAATATAAAATCCCAAGGACAACAATTTTCTGATAAAGAAATCCCAAACATACTGTATACCTAAAAGTAAAAGCGGACACTGTCAGCTGATACTGTATTGATGGCAGATGTTAGGCCTTGTGGATCTTTTGTTTATCAGTTCATCTGGTTGCTATTAAGTGTAATTGTTCTTTTTGTACGCTTTTGTACAATTATGGTTACAAACTCTCTCTCTCTCCACCTTCCTACACTCGTATTTTGAGTGTAATACATTGGTCAAAAAAGAGAAAACACACAATAAACGAAGTTAAAGATGAATTTGACTGACAGCATTATTAATATTTTATTTTTTTCAAATATATATATTTGTCTTATTGTTTATTTCTATATATACTTATATTTTCTATTCGCTTTTTATTTGTATTCTATTTTTTTATTATCATCTCTGTCTTGTTGCTGTATTGTTTGTGCACTGGAAGCTTCTTGCCAATAAAGCTCATTCTGATTCTGATGTATAAATGTTACATTTTACCCTTGTCCCAGACCCAGACTTTCAATATTAAACTATAAATCCATTCTAAAAATACAAATTACTCCATTATAAAAATTGCGATAATATAACAAAGTAAAATAAACCAAGCACGTCAATGTTTATTGAGTGAAAATTATTTCTAGAATTATTATTTTTTATTTACGCGAGAGAGAGAGAGAGAGAGAGAGAGAATAGTAGAGAGAGAGGTTGTTGTTTTTTTTAAATGTTACACAGTTGTGGCATAATTTCCATCACAACAAAATTTTGTCCCTAATAAAGTTTGGTTCAAAAGTTAGTGTACTTGTTAACCAAGTGGACAAAAGTGTCAGTGAAGCATATGCTTGAGATGAATTACGAGACAAGTGAAAACAATGAAAAATCAAGAGAAATATCACTTGTGAGCAAAATATTTTTATTGGGCATCATTTCCAATGAAGCTGTAATTTTGCCAAATGATACAAAAGGTGTTAAAATTAGCGCTGCAACGAACCATTATTTTGATAATCGATTAATCGAACAATTATTCGACTATTCTGCGATTATTGCAACAATTAATCATTAGCTCTTAACCGATTATTCAGCTTGTGCCCCGACTTAAAAGGTTGAATTAAACGTGCTTGCTAACAATAAAGAGGACAAAATCATCTTTTAAAATACCTCTAAATGACATTCACTGAATTAAAGGAAAAAAATACTTTTTATTAAAGTTAAATTCAGTAAAAATTCACTGCAAAAAATCCTATTGTTATCAAGTGTTTTTGTCTTGTTTTCCATTTAAAATTGTCTAAAAATCCTTAGAACAAGATACATTTACTTGAGAAGCAACAAATAAGATATTTAGACTTGCTTTAAGAGAACGTGTCTTAAATATAAGTGTATTTTGTATATAAATGTATTTTTTTCACTTGGTTATACTTCTGCGAGTGCAGTAAAGACAAAATATACTAATATTCAAGATCTATTCTCTAAAAGCAAGTCTAAATATCTTATATGCTGCTTCTCAAGTGAATGCATCTTTTTTAAAGGATTTTTAGATATTTTAAAATATTTGTATTTTTAATATTATATTCAACATTCTCAGATTACAATTTTTGTCTTCTTCAGTATAGCTGCTAAAGTAAATGTATGTTGTTTTAAAGGAGTTTTAGATATTTATATTGGAAAACAAGCCAAAAGAAAAACAAATCAAAAACGTATTTTGTTGCCGTGTATAATGGGGTGAAGACTACCCTCTCTCACCTTTCTGTTCACTTCAATCCATCTTTAACTCACAAAAAAACAGTATATAAAGCTGTATAAATCTTCCTCTCCTCAGTCAGGCGTGAACTTCAGTGCTGCTCTCATGCATCATCATTAGAGTTTAATGTGATCTCATGTTACGTTAAATGAGATCAAGCGACTATTCGACAACGGAAATTTTTGTCGACAATTTTTTATTGTCCACGTTGTCGATAACGTTGACTAATCGATTCAGCCCCAGTTAAAATATACTTTAATTGTGTGTACTTAGGATGCATAAAATGTTAGCAATGAAATTAACCTTAGCAAGACAAAAGAGTCAGAAATTTATTTAAAAAAATTAATTTCCATCAGCGTCATTTCCACCAAAGAATTTTATGAAACACAATGCAAAATTGTTCTATTCCATCTGGCAAAAAAAAAAAAAAAAAAAAAACCAATCACATGCGATTTTTACAAATCCATTTCAAGCTACATTCATATGTGCTTTGAAATACTATTCAAATAACATTTCTGGAAATCCATTTCAGTCTGACCGCTCTGATCAGATCTCAAGTGTCTTTTTGCCGTATGTCACTTTTCCATGCTACATACAGACATACGTCACACATCGTTGCAGGAAACATACTGGCAGTGGTGGCTAATCGACGAGAACACCCTAGCAACTTTATAGCAATGCACTAAAACTCATTCAGAACACCTTAGCGAATGCATGGCAACGACCTGGCAACCACCCTTGCATCGTGGCACTAACTTTTGCTTTCAGAAAATGTACAAACATTGTCTTATTTCATGGCAGGCATCTAATTAGGACTAAAAGATTATCATTTCTACAACGGTGCCTTCATGTGTCACTGTGCAAAACTGTCAATCCAAGAGTCAAGTAAAAAAAATAAAGAAAAGAAAATAAAAGGTATCTCTTCACACAAAAAGTCACACAAATTCCAACACAACTTGCAAAAATTAAAATCGACAAACGGCAACCCTCCCCCCCCCACACTATGATTGCCTTTTTCAGTGTTTGTTGTTCCCTGGTGAGGTCTGAACACGTCCAACATTTGTAACTTTCAGGAAAAGTCTGTCAAAATCTACATGCAGCACATCCAGGGCCAGACACAGATAACAGTGTTAGCAGTATTTATGTTGGCTGCTGTCTACATGTACAGATAATGAGCACTTTGGTGGAGGTCATTCTGAGCAGACAGATTTGGGCCACACTAGCGCGGAGACGAAAACCGCAGTCATCTTCAGCTGAGACAACAGAAAAAAGACCTCACAAAGTTCATCAGCATACACACTATACAAACACGTTACATATGCCACACATGTCAAATTCAAAATTCATGCAATGTTTCAAAAATAACAGCGGTAAACCGACCACACACATAATAATCAACATGCTAAATTAGGGTTAGGTGGAATACCATGTGATGGTAGAAATGTATCAACCAGAAAAGATTCTGCTGTACTGTAAATACCATGGTAGTTTAAGTGGGACCCAAAAGTCTGAGGCCACTATTGCAAATGCTTTTTACTTTTAATTTAATGCAATTTTCAGCTATTTGTGGGAAGCATTAACATAAAACCCAACCTGGTCTCAAAAAATCCCATTACTATACGTACATTTTTGTGAAATTACTTTTAATGTCGTTTGTTGTACGTATCGCAGCAGTTTCCTGGTAAAATGAATGCTAGAGACGCTACAACAACAGTGACTTTTATTCACTTTCACACAAATCACGACTATAATGGCAGATTATCAGTTCATAAACACTTACTTTTCACTTTGTTCCTCACACAATGCTATCTTATGACATCTAAACACTTTTACTGTAGTGCATTATTTATTTTAACGTTTGCATTACATAACCAAATACATTTACAAGCTTGTTCTAGAGTGATCAAATTGGGGGGGCCTGACTACCACCCCTGGAGTCGTGAGTTTGAATCCAGGGCGTGCTGAGTGACTCCAGTCAGGCTTCCTAAGCAACCAAATTGGTCCGGTTGCTAGGGAGGGTAGAGTCACATGGGGTAACTTCCTCGTGGTCACTATAATGTGGTTCCTGCTCTCGGTGGGGCGCGTGGTGTGTTGTGCGTGGATGCCGAGAAGAATAGCATGAGCCTCCACACGCGCTACGTCTCCACGATAACGCACTCAACAAGCCACGTGATCAGATGCGCGTACTGACGGTCTCAGACGCGGAGGCAATTGAGATTCGCCCTCCGCCACCCGGATTGAGGCGAGTCACTACGCCACCACAAGGACTTAGAGCGCCTTGGGAATTGGGCATTCCGGGAAAAAAAAGCACAAATTGAAGTGACAGTGAGGCACTTACAGTACAATGGAAGTGAATGGGGGCCAATTTTTTTACGTTAAAATACTAACTGTTTCAAAAGTATAGCCACAAGACATAAACAATGTGTGTTAATGTCATTTTAGTGTGATAAAATGACTTACTAACCGCATCTGTGTGAAGTTATAACCAATTTTACAACTTCAATGCCATAAGACAAACCCTAAAACCCTAAAATGACTGTAAAAATGATGTTTTAAACAATTTTACAGCTCAAATAATACACGAGTTTTAACAGAATTAATGTAAGTGCTTTTATAAAATTATAAGCTTCACATTTCTGTGTTTAAACCCTCCAAAAATTGGCCCCATTGACTTCCATTGTAAGTGTCTCACTGTAACCTTGATTTTTGCTTTTTTTAAAGAAAATCAGGGACAAGTCGAAATGTATTTTTGTGGAAATCAACTTTATTCAATAAATGCTGTCGATTGAGCTTAACTTGTACTGAACCCTGAATATTCCTTTAGATATTAGTCTGTTCATCGTACAAAGTGATCATGGGCTTCAGATGACTTGGAATATGGTGCATGAGTTGTATTATTTACTTTAAATTTTATTTACTGTTTTGTTTTGTTTCTTTGGAGCTTGACATCCCAGAGTTCACTTTAATTAAATGGCAAAGTGTCATGAGAAGAAGGAAGAAAGAAAGTCAAATGGGTTCGGAGTGACATTAGGGTGAGTAAACTATGACAGAAATTATTTCTGGGTTAACTATTCCTTTAAATATTGCACTTGATTTGTCAAACACCTGTTAAAAGCTTCATGATAACACATAGCAGAGTGTGTGTTTGTTATTAGGAACAGCACAGGGTCGGCCAGAGGACAACAGATTATCTGACCGTGGTGTGAAAATTGATTTGGGTAAAATATATAAAGGTTTCCTCCTCTTGCCTCGTTCTTCCTGTCTAATCGCTGCCGGCACTGACCCGTTCACTTCAAACAGCTGAGCAGACGAATAAACTCAAACTACAAATCCAGACCAATAACACCAGAGGCCTCAGCATGTAAACACGGCCCTCAGAGACCCACTAAATATGGGTTTAAACAACATACAACAACAGCTCACACTATGAAATAGGCCAATACCTTTAGAAGTTTGGCAGGACAAAATGTATTTACAATATGATCTACTAGTATACCAAATTCACATGAGGCTTTTTTATTATTAGTGGCTTCCTAAAGGCAATACATGATCAAAATAAATGCTGGAGTCTTCTTGTGCCCCACGAAACGAATAGTTCCTTTGACAGACTAAGCAAAGCTGATCCCTGTGTCTGTCTGCCAGTTTCTGATCTCACCCCTCCGACTCACGCAGGTCAGGGGGCCGAGTCACATTCCTGGGAAAATGAAAAAAATCCTCTCCTCTAGCAGGCATCGGACGGCCGATGGGGAGGTTGATGCCCCCTCAGAAAGGTCTGCGGAGCATCGGCTAGACTTTACACTATGTGTGCAACAGCTGTCTTCAGCTTTCTCCAAACAACTGAACATCTCACGGTTATCTCTCTTTGTCTGTCACCAGGTAAAAGCTAGGCAATTAAGACCAGCCTGGTCTCATGAAACGTGAACATTTCTGCAATTCAAAATGTATGTGCTGTATAACACGTTTGGCTGCAGGTTTTCAGTGAAATGTCCAGCTAGGGGCGCCAAAAGCAAGTAAAATGGTGCCGTATTCAGACATGGTTTTAAGGTGAATTTTAGATCTCTTTTTTTTTCATACCTCCCTAACCTAAAACTTTTGCCTGAACCTAATCATTAGTGTTTTAAAATATATATGAGAAGTTAAAAAAGACATCCTTACCTTATCAATGCCTGAACCTAACCAATAGTGTTTTAAAATGTAGAAGCTAAACGAAAAAGCACTTTTTCTGAAGCAACCACAACATTTCATGCCACTTCTATGCCTCTGCAATCATGTCAGCTTGAGATCATGGCTGGACTTGAACCGTGGTCCTCTGACTCAAACTCCAGCACCCTATCAGGTGAGCTACCGTGCAAGTTATCCATAATGGAATAAGTGTATATATGTAGGTGAGTCTGTAATAAAAGCATTAAAATGTATTGTTTTTCAAAAGATGTGTTTGAGAAAAGTTTGTCAGTATCATGAAATAGCAGGTTCTGAGTTATAGAGAGAAAAATCAGTCATTAAAGTCATGATTTGAGTGAAAGTGAATAAAACACACAGTTGTTGTAGCGCCTCTACTGTTCATTTCTCCTGGAAACTGCAGGGAATTGTACCTGGAGACACGTATAACAAGTTTAGCAAAAATGTATACAGAGTCACGTTTTCACTATGAGACCAGGTTGTATAAGACAGATGTCAACATGGAAAGACTGTGTGACCCCATCCTCGAAAACAATGAACAATACTATGCAAGATCAAAGAAAATATGACTCAGACTAAATTAAATGCATGTTCATTCAGCAAACCAAAGAAAAATATTACAAATGATTTGATGTAGCCTAATGAAACTTTATTAACTGTAACAAAACCACTTGTATGATTTATTTTGGAAGTTTTTAAATGTGAAAAAAGTAACATCCACTTCAGGACAATGCGTGTAGAGTAAATCTAACTTAAACATTTCAGTTAAAGCTGAAGTGTGTAACTTTTCAGGTGCTGAAATCCTTTCTATAAGGCCCAGATTGAATCTGTGCATTTTCTGCGCTGATTTTTAGCAATAATCTGCGGAATTCTGCGGAAGTGGTTTAAACAACAAAATGTGTTAAATGGACATGAGAGTACTACACTCATACTGGTAGCTAAAAGAATCATGAAATTAGCCAAAATATTTCATGAACATACATGCGCGAGATGGTGAATGCATAGAACTTTTATGAATGACAGATGTCTCAATTCTGCAGAAATCTTCGGAGTTTTCTGCGGAGTTCTGCGCATGCAGATTCCATCTTTCAATATGCTGGGATAACTATATGTAAGCCATTTGTAAGTAGATTTTCTCAACTTAAATGCTCCGTTTGTTTTGAGCGGCCTGTCCAGCCCCACACAACAACATTGACTCAACCAATGGTGTAAGTTTGGGGGCGGGACTATCTGTTTGTTTGATCAACAGCAGATGGGGCAGCGTTGGAAAAAGATGTTTTGAAAACAATCTTTATTTTTGCATTTCTGTTCAGTGGCACAGAAATTACACGCTTCAACTTTAAAGGTGCACTCAGTTTTTAGCTGGCTCTTAGGGTGTGTTCACACTTGACAGGTTTGGTTCGATTAAAATGAACTCTGGTGCGATTGCTCTGTTAGTGCGGTTCATTTTAACAAGTGTGAACGCTGCCATCCGAACCTTGGTGCGCACCAAACAACCGGACCGAGACCCCCTGAATAGTGGGTCTCGGTCCGCTTCCAAATGAACTCTGGTGCGGTTCGACTGATATATGAACGCAGCATGGACCAAAGACGTCTAAACAGACCAATAACAGGATGTGATGTCACAAGATGCGACCCTAAAAATTCATGTGATTTGATAACAGAAAGAGCGGTAAGAGCGTTGCACGCAAAACAAAATGAGCAGAGGGCAAACATGGAGCAATGAGGAGGTAAAGTTCCTTATTAACATTTGGTCCGACGAGAATATTTCCAGTATACTGGAAAAAACGCACAAAAATGCTCAAGTGGTCAAAATGTTCAGTGATAGGTTAAGGGAAAGTGGGTCCAACGAGCACATTTAGCCCAGCCGCCAGCATTGTTTTGGATGTTCGGCAAGTTCCGTTGCAAAATATACATCATAAAAGCTGTCCAATCAGGTTGTGACCTTATCCTTATGCCTTTTGTTTTGTGTCTTTAGGTTCGGTGTTAAAAATGCCAGTGTGAACGCTAAGCAAACCAGGACTAAATGTATAATTTTCTTTTTTGGTCCGGACCAAGAGAACCGAACTACAAGTGTGAACACACCCTTATTCGTCCCTAAGATACCAGTGGTTTTGGACTGGATGCATGAAGTTTGTTTACGAACTGTTGCTGCTTCACACAAAGATGTGTGTTTATCCTCTGTTTTGTTACTTTTAGTCTGTGTTTTTCTCTGTCTTTCTCATACTGCACACATCCAAATAATGGACAATCTTGGATTCAATCCAAACATATTTTTGCACGTTACTGCGCATTGGACTGTAAACGGGCAGCCAAGCTCTCTGCTGGTGTCGTGTGCCCATGCTTGATGTTGCCCTGTTTATCCATGATCTCCTGCAGGTTGTAGCGGTTTGTTTCATGACTCCAGCTGGGACCTCTTCATTGGACATTTTATCTTTGCACTTGCATTTATTCTGTTTGGTGGATCACACTCCTGCTGATCAATACCATCACTTTGGACTATACATAAATTATATATATATATATATACTGTATATAAGTTACTTTGCATGACACAAGTTGTTGTGTTGTCAACATGGCAGCATCCACATGTGGGCGACATACCCCATGTAAAATTTAACTGCTTTTATTGAGTTAATGACATGACTTCAGTCTTATTATTGAGTCCTAAAAAGTGCAATTCATGCCTTTATGTGTAAAACATTTTTAATTAGCAAAAACTTACTGAGTGCACCATTAGAGTAGCCTAACTTTAACTTACAAATCTGATGTGATGGTACCAGAATAGGGCGTTTTATATAAATAATCCAAATTTGTTGAATACGTAATCCATTGACTACCACAAATTTTCAATATGAATTGCTACATTTTGAATTTATAACTAATAATAATATATAAGCTGCACTACAGAAGATTTTTTGGGTTCAAAATGAACAAAATGCCATTATTGCTTGAGTACATTAAAAAAATCAGTGTCAAAAATCAGTTCAATGTCCTTACCTTACCCCGATTCACTATGGTTAGCCTATAAAAATGTATTTGTATTTTGAGCTGTCGGGTCGGCTTGGCGCAAAATCGCTGGCTTATGTTGTTTATCCTTGCGTCATCACGTCATGTTTGCCAACACAGAAAAGAAGAGCCGGCTGTCACGTGATCTGGCTGGGGAAACTACGCTGTTCAGCTCAGACAGTCATTTTCACAGTTTAGGACAGCACCGCTGCAGTCTGGATGGATGTTTAGTGCTTTACTTGCTATAATGCTTGGATACATTGTATGGTAGGGTTGTTAAAGCTTATATTGCTTGTCATGCTTTTATGAATCGAATATTACTAGTGTGTTAACTGATCATGATGTATCTTCATTGTCCGGTGAAGTTACTGTAACATGTTTACTAAGATTCATGACTTCTGAGTATTTTATTACATTGCTGTAATTTCCATATTCCCTAAGAGTGTGTTTGTCGCTGTTTTCTCATATCTTTTGCCCCAGTCGCAGAAATGCACAAGCTTTATTGTCCTTTTAGCAAATAGTCTGTCTGTTTACAAATTTGTTTAAAAGCTACTATAGGCACAAGTTACTGCAAGGTAGTTCCCCATGAAATGTATAATCATCTCAATGTACCGACTTCAGAGCACAGTAACGTACATATTAATTTATTTAGTGTGTAACCATCTCTCTATTATAACTTTCTGCTCAATAAATGATTAATAAAACGTATTATTGTAATTGTTACAATGCATATTATTTTCATTTTTAATAAAGTATATTTCAACAGGGGGCCTGGGTAGCTCAGCAAGTAAAGATGCTGACTACTAGGGATGCACCAATACCACTTTTTCTCTTCCAATCCGATTCCGATATTGGAAATCTCAGTATCGGCCGATACCGATACCGATCCACGATCCGATACCAGTGTTGTTTTTTTGCATAATCAGTTTAGAATATCTTTACATTATTGTGCGGAACTAATTGGGTGTGCTCTTTAATATGTAAAAAACCTTTAACTACACATTATTTCAATATAAATGTATAGCTTATTAAGAAAAACTCTGTTAACTAGTTTACTGGATAATGTAGCAGCAAAATTAACAGTAATTCCTGTTTAAGTCATCAGTAGAAAAGAAGCATTTTTTTTTTTTTTTTTTTTTAGCTTGTATCTGGATTTTAAAGGATTCAGATCTCTGTTTTGTTAATTTTAGTTGTAAGATATCAGCTCACTTTTCATTCACACAGTTATTTTTTGGAACCTATTCAACTTAAATATTATTATAATTTGTAAACAAATGGTAATAATAATAATAATAATAATAATATATTATAATAGTAATATATAGTAATATACACTATATTGCCAAAAGTATTCGCTCACCCATCCACATAATTGAATTCAGGTGTTCCAATCACTTCCATGGCCACAGGTGTATAAAATGAAGCACCTAGGCATGCAGACTGCTTCTACAAACATTTGTGAAAGAATGGGCCGCTCTCAGGAGCTCAGTGAATTCCAGCGTGGTACTGTGATAGGATGCCACCTGTGCAACAAGTCCAGTCGTGAAATTTCCTCGCTACTAAATATTCCAAAGTCAACTGTCAGTGGTATTATAACAAAGTGGAAGCGATTGGGAATGACAGCAACTCAGCCACGAAGTGGTAGGCCACGTAAAATGACAGAGCGGGGTCAGCGGATGCTGAGGCGCATAGTGCGCAGAGGTCGCCAACTTTCTGCAGAGTCAATCGCTACAGACCTCCAAAGTTCATGTGGCCTTCAGATTAGCTCAAGAACAGTGTGTAGAGAGCTTCATGGAATGGGTTTCCATGGCCGAGCAGCTGCATCCAAGCCATACATCACCAAGTGCAATGCAAAGCGTCGGATGCAGTGGTGTAAAGCACGCCGCCACTGGACTCTAGAGCAGTGGAGACGTGTTCTCTGGAGTGACGAATCACGCTTCTCCATCTGGCAATCTGATGGACGAGTCTGGGTTTGGCGATTGCCAAGAGAACGGTACTTGTCTGACTGCATTGTGCCAACTGTGAAGTTTGGTGGAGGGGGGATTATGGTGTGGGGTTGTTTTTCAGGAGCTGGGCTTGGCCCCTTAGTTCCAGTGAAAGGAACTCTGAATGCTTCAGCATACCAAGAGATTTTGGACAATTCCATGCTCCCAACATTGTGGGAACAGTTTGGGGATGGCCCCTTCCTGTTCCAACATGACTGTTGCACCAGTGCATAAAGCAAGGTCCATAAAGACATGGATGAGCGAGTTTGGTGTGGAAGAACTTGACTGGCCTGCACAGAGTCCTGACCTCAACCCGACAGAGCACCTTTGGGATGAATTAGAGTGAAGACTGCTAGCCAGGCCTTCTCGTCAAACATCAGTGTCTGACCTCACAAATGCGCTTCTGGAAGAATGGTCAAAAATTCCCATAAACACACTCCTAAACCTTGTGGAAAGCCTTCCCAGAAGAGTTGAAGCTGTTATAGCTACAAAGGGTGGGCCGACGTCATACTAAACCCTATGGATTAAGAATGGGATGTCACTTAAGTTCATATGCGTCTAAAGGCAGATGAGCGAATACTTTTGGCAATATAGTGTATCTCAGTCGTGCACCTTTTGTAACGGATCCACTGGTCTCTCTCTCTCTTTCTTCCTCACTGCCATCAGAACTCACTCTCCCCTGAGTTCTGATTACACGCACCTGCATATCATTTGTGGCTAATCAAGGACTACATATATACCCCGCTTTCACACACACTCTTTGTCTGTTCTCATCGATAGTATCTCTGAGACTCCAGACTTTTCTACTATGTCAAACATATCTGTGTCTTCATTATTGCCTACAAGTATCATAAGACTGTTGTGAGTTATCTGTTCATGGTGTCTATACCCTGTCTGGATATTACTCACATGCTGTTTGCCACTCTGCTCAACTGGATTAACTCACAATGTTTACATCACTGTTTTAATCATCTGTTCAATAAACCGTGCTTCTGAGTTCATATCTCTGCGTCAGTGAGTCTCTCCATGACACCATTAACTTTTAAACCCTCACGCTTTTATTTTGACATTCTGAACTCTCCAGGAAGTCCTGTATGTGTCTGTTTGTAGGCAAGTTCACAGTAGTTTAAGTCACTTCTTATTCAAATTCTGGTAAAAACAAAATGCACCTCCAGTGCCGTTCTAAATGCATATTATAAGTGAACCGAACTATTGAGCATCTACATCTGAGATGTTGTTCTTGAGTAGCGCTCAAATATTGCGCACCACTGTGAAGGCTAAAAATAGCCGCGAGTGTGTGTGTGTAAACATAGCAGTGCCATTCACTGACCCGCTGGCGCTGCACGTGCATTTTATATATTTACTTATTAAACACAGCCTTTTGTGATTGACAGAGCTTTTGCACATCTTCAAGTGGCTTTGAATAAAACTGCTTTAATTGTGTTTTAATGGTTCTTTTGTAATTTTTTGAGCTTGACCGTAATGAACACGACTAACACACAGTATCGGATTTGGATCGGGCTCATCGGACCGATACCCGATCCATTTAAAAATGTCAGTATCGGAGCCAATACCGATCCAGGTATCAGATCGGTGCATCCCTACTGACTACCACACCTGGAGTCGCAAGTTTGAATCCAGGACATGTGGAGTGACTCCAGTCAGGCTTCTTAAGCAACCATTTGGCCCGGTTGCTAGGGTGGATAGAGTCACGTTGGGTTAACCTCTTCGTGGTCGCTATAATGTGGTTCTCGCTATCGGTGGGGCACGTGGTGAGTTATGCGTGGATGCCGCGGAGAATAGCGTGAGCCTCCACATGCACTGCGTCTCCGTGGTAACGCACTCAACAAGCCACGTGATAAGATGCGCGAATTGACTGTCTCAGTCACGGAGGCAACTGAGATTCATCCTCCGCCACCCGGATTGAGGCGAGTCACTATGCCACCACAAGAACTTAGAGCGCATTGGGAATTGGCCATTCAAAACTGGATATAAAAGGGAAGAAAATAAAAAAAATTTAAAAAACGTATATTTCGTCACCATCATTACTGAATCCTTGTTTTACGTATGTTTTTAGTTTACAGTGTTATTGCAGTATTTTATCAGCCGAGGCTGTAAAATATAAAAAAATAAAGTCTTCTACTGAACTCATACTGTATCAGCCATATGAGTTTCACCTCTTAAATTGATAAGTGTAGTACAATGCAAACATTAATAGTTGACAAAGCAGTCCTCTATGTAAGTACCCTGTTCTCTACGTAAAAGCACTTTGAGTGTAGTGTCAGAAAAGCACTATAAGTGTAAATTAATTCACTGAAAATATGTAAATACGAGTGTTGTTTATCTTCATCAAAGCAAGAAATATTTAGGTTTAATCAAATAGCATAATATCAACATGAAAATAGCACATTATGACTTATCTCCCAGCCATGATCACACACAGGTGATGTACAGGTAAGCTCAAATCATGAGATGCATCCATGCAGAAGAACAGTGCCAAAACACAACTCACGTGAAGTGCTCTTCAGCAAATTGCTTGCAATTTTAAGTTTCAACCACAGATGGCGCTAGAGAGCCCAAAGTTCCGTAGTGCAGCTTTATGCATAAATTCAATTAACATCAAATCATACAACAATATTATGTAGAATTAGGACTAAATAGAGGGGTATTCATTTTGGGGGCATTTTTTTGTGCCTATATTTTGAACTTTCAGTGACATTTTGCCCTGAGCCTCCCTTCATTTTTGACCCTGGATGGTATTTACAAAAACTTTTGTAACATTTAACTGAACATTACATGCAAAAAAAAAAAAAAAAATTTAATAGTTTCACAATTAAAACTTAAAAGCATAAAACTGCCTGGAACAGCATAGACGTTTAAATCAGCATTAACTGTAATTTCTGCTGCTGTTTGCTGATCTACCTAATCAGTCTGAAAGCAATTTTTGTTTGGATTTTAATGCTTGATATTTTTGCAATCAGGAAGCATTTTTGTGACTTGAGGTGTGGGAGACATTTATCATTCAGATCTGTTGATGGTTGACAACTATTGCCACTAAACACTTCATGCAATATAATTTGTTCACTCTGTGGACACCGCCATGCTACACTGAAGTGTCTGTCATCCTATCATCCACCGAAACGTTTTTTTCTGCATTCTCCCAGTGTGAGTTTAAAGAAAACACAGGTGCAGCTCAACTGGTTAGTCAGAAAGGACCACAAAACATGTCATGGTCTATTGGGAATAACCACGCCAGAGGTTGCATGGATGACAACATGATGTAACTTTTGACAAAATTCTGCACCTGTTATGTGTGCACCTCCATACTGTGAAGTACACACTTACTATCTCACACGACTGAGGGTGTTCTGCTAGGGAAAGTAGGTTTACCATGCACGACATAAGAACAAAATTACAGCAATCAGCCAATGGCAACAAATTTCTCTACTGAAACTTCTGTAGATGTGTCGCCCATGATTTATTGTCATTTTTTGCCTGTGATAAATAAAGTGTTAAAACTGAATTTCTCTAGCTGGAAAACCACCGTGGTCAGTGATAGAATCAGGGATACAAAAAAAATGTGAGAAAGTTATAGCAGGTGTTCCAGGAGTATTTTATCAGTTGATTTGTTTGTTGTATTTAGGCTAAAGTGTTTTTAATTGTTAAATTCTAAAGTGTCCCTTTCAAGTGATTTGGACAAGTTAGCTTAAAAAAGGTGACTCTACCAAAAAGGTGAGTAGTTTGAATCCCGGTTTTTACTGATTTGATAATTATCTGACAATTTTAGCCATAAAAAATTAGTCTAATTTTTTCAGAGACCCCCCCCCCATAAATAATACTGTGTGTGTAAAATCACGTTTTTTTTTTTTCTTTGTAAGCATGTAATTCTGGTTCGGTTCACTCTCTCTCACTCTGAAAAGTCTTATTTCATTCTACTAGATGGCAGCAAGCACTAGAAAAAATAGTTTTTTCTCTATAACATTCCGTCACAATGTACAGATCTGAAATGTAGGTGGCGCTATAATGCATTATAGCCCTCACAGATGTGCTCGTCAGTAGAAATTGTCTAATTTTTCAGTTTATGCACCACCCTCATTGTTTTATTGAATATCTCGTCCTCTGAGTGGACTAGAAGCTCAACCTAGATGTCATTAGAAAGATCCCATCCTCATCTTTGTGACAGACGTATAAAATGTCATCATCAATAGTGGAAAACATATTTTTATGATCATTTGTTTAGCATGCTTTTCCTGCTGGATGGCATATTTTTGTTCTGGACATCTAAGAAATAACATTCAGCCAAGCAAGCTTACAGACAATTAAAAAATGGCTCAGTTTTTAGACAACTGCAGATATAAGGTAAAAGCAGATATAAAGTTTTTATCTATTTGGGGTTTACAGCAGCAATGATCGGTACATAAATGAGACATATGTATTTGATGACATACAAAAATCATATTTCATTTTGTGATTCTTTTGACAATCATTCGAACTGTCATATTAGTGCAACAAAATAAACTGTACGGTCACATTCCTGAGAATGAGAGCTTTCATTTGATATATGACTTGTCCATTTATGTGCCAAGTGAAAGACTTTTGTATTCATATTCATATTTCTACCTCATTACATCTAGGGGGCGCTAATTTGTGAAGCAAATTATTTCAGGCCTTATTTTGTGTAACATAAATGCAAAAGTGATGGTATTCTCTGAAAAGTTCAATTCTAAGCTTTCAAATGATACCTCATATGCCTGACCTATGTCTACGGAGACTTAAGCGTTTTAAGTGTAAACTTTTCTCGCGATATAGCGCCCACATGTGGAGGGGTTCAACTAAATCGAGAGCATTTGTGGTGAAATGTTGATTACCACAAAAAATTATTTTAACATACATGATTTTAGTGTGATAAAATCACATACTAACCTTATCTGTGTAAAGTTATTTCTAATGCCGGGATTAGAGGGTTTTGTTGTCATGGCAACAAAATTGTAATATTGGATAAAAATGTACACAGAAAAGGTAAGCAATTTTATCACACTAAAATCATGTAAACAACCATTTTGTTTATGTCTTCTGGCTGTATTTTTGAAACAGTGAGCATTTTAGCGTTTATGGACTGGCCCATTTCACTTCCATTTTAAGTGCCTTACTGTGCCTTACTTTTTCCAAGTGCTGAATTTTGCTTTTAATGAAAGGAGGGATGAGTCAAAACAGTTTTTTTAATCAGCATTAGCACCGTTATCATTTCAATCTCGATCACATTTCCTTGCGCTTTATGCATGCGCAGAGCGCTAGATAGCGCTACAGGTAATCGAGAAATCATGATCGCCAATGAGATTGGTGATGCCAATATTCATATTGATAAGGAGTTATATTTAGTCTGTTCTCACCCAAATCTGATTAGATAGCTTTAGAAGACATGGATTTAATCACTGGAGTCATATGGATTACTTTTATGCCGTTTTTATGTGCTTTTTGGAGCTTCAAAGTTTTGGTCACCATTCACTTGCATTATAAGGACCTACAGAGCTGAAATATTCTTATAAAAAATCTTAATTTGTGTTCTGCAGAAGAAAGAAAGTCATACACATCTGAGAGAGGATTTAAATTTTTGTAGTATACTATTCCTTTAAGTGTCAGTTCATGGATCAACTCATGCAGGGCTTGAACCTACAACCTTTGGGTTAGCAGCCCAGCTCTTTACCCACTAAGCTTTACCAGCATTGCCCATGACTATTCATAAAGGTACTAAGAAGGTGTTAAATCCAGAAATATTTACAGTCTCAGCTCGGTTGTTTGCATCAACATCTGAACTCAAAAATACCCTGACAATGTGGTTTTCAGGGCAATAAAGCATCTCATGCAAGCCACACAGTAACTCTGATGTAATAATAAGTAATAATGACATGTATTTAATTGCAATCAACAGTTACATAATAACACTCTTCACCTCAACAAAGTGCTGCGAAGAATCGAAAATCTAATGCAAACTGAAAGCATTCAAACTTGACTTTTATATTTATATGTCTTGCTGAAGCAGCCTGTTGCATGTAAACAGGAAAGACAGTCTTATTGAAAATATTTTTTGCATAATGCACTGTTAAACAGCACCATTAAAAGTCTCACATTTCTCTCAAGTAGTGTTTATTTACCTTTTCTCGTCTTGTTCCTTGTTTCTCCATCCTGTCCGACTTTATTAGCCAAAAACTATTTCAAACGTCCATCCCATGATACTCCACACGCTCCGAATCCATGAGAAAAAGCTTCGTTTCCGTGACCAAACTGCGTTATGATTCAGATTATGAGGATTATTTATCAGATTGCATAAATGAGTTCATTCAGAGCGTTTGCAGGAACGCTCGGCGGCTCTTCAGAAAACAGTTATTCCAGAGGCAAGTTCGCCATGTTGTCAAATTTTCTCTGGTAGGATTTCGTTCTCTCCTCCCGGTAGAGGCGGTTCAGATGGTTTCGGTAGTTCAGGGCTTCAGTTACTATTTGTGACATCAGACAGGAGTTGAGTTACCTACTGTGACTAGTTATTATGTCCGCAACACTAGATGCACTTCAATGACTGGGCCAACAGTATGGAGGTACATTAGTGCCACAATTCTGCGCGCACAAATTTATATTCTGAGCGCACAAGAAAAATTCTGCATGCTCAAGATGCTAAAAAAAAAGGTATTTTGCACGCAGAGTGGGTAGGAGGAGAATTCTGAGCAAATTCACATTCAAATAAACTTTATGCAAGTGCAAAATTGATTTTCATTTGCTCAAAATGAATTTATCTTTGCAAGAATATACACTGCTTTACAAAACTGAGTTCAAGCGCATGCAAAATAACTTTTTGTGTGCTCAAAGTATCATCTTGCGTATGCAGAGCATTTTTATGCCCTCAAAATATCATCCTGTGCATGCACAACATTTTTAGTGTGCTCAAAATATAATTTTGCACGTGCAGAAAATTTTTTTGCACTCAAAATATCATCTTGCGTGTGCAAAACTTTTTCTGCGCTCAAAATTTCATCTTGCACGCGCAGACCATTTTTGCGCACTCAAAATATAATTTTGCACGTGCAGAATTGTGGCACATATATATCTCCATAAACGGCACCTCTTGGACTTTTGTTTTGAAGTTATGAGGTAAATACACAGTCTGCAGTACATTAGCCAAGCATAAGCCAATAAGAACAATTCACCAAGGCGGCCATAGTTTACATCCAAATAGCTCAGTTACTTCAGTAATTGTTACTACTGTAAACCACAACAAAGTTGTGATGTTCAAGTGTTTAAACAGTGCAGTTAAAAATAATTTGGATGCCCACATACTGTGAATAAACACTTTATCATACTAAAGGTGGGATTTTCTGTTTCGCATTAACCGTCAATTTGCATATGATATCAAGACACACCACATAACCAATCAGAGCTTCGTATACACATTGAATGTGATCAGTGATTGGCTTGTAGACAACAGATCAATCCTGTGAATATTATAAAATAATGAATATAAAATAATCTTTCAGAATACGGTAATTTTATTTATTTGATGATATTAGTACCACATAATTACCACAGTTTTATTGTAGAAACAATAGTGACTGATATTTTGATGGAAATTGTCATTACCATGATAATTTTTGTTTTCTCGCCTTACCCTGTAATGCAGCTTTATCTAAATATGTGATATTGACACTGATAACAAATGTACATTTTACGGTGTAAATGAGGAAGACTTAATTTATTTTACAACTGTGTTTGATCTATCCTCACCATTTTGGTTTCAATGTTACTACAGTTTTTCTCTGAAAGATGTCATATTTATACAAATATACAAATAAAAACAAGATGCTCGAGTATGTGGTAAACTTTTATATTCTGCATGGCAAATGTTATATCCACTAACAAAAAATTGCTAAGTGCCAACCAAATTTAGCTTATTTTTGTTAGAAAGGGAACTTTTGAAAGTCTTCAAAAATGTATCAATAAAAAGAATGACACTTTACTAAATTCTATTGAGAAATTCTTTGTACTGTAAAGCTCCTGAATTTGCATATTACTGCGTCATATATTTGCCCTTTTATAAAGTATATTTATTGAAGAATTTTTTTTTTCTTTTTTCCTCTCCTTGTTTATTCTCTTTTTTCCCTTTTTATATCAGGGGTGGGGATCATCAGGCCTCAGGGCCATATAAGGCCTGCGTGATCATTCGAAAAATAATTTCGAAAAGCAAAATGGCCCTGAGTCTATTAACTGTAAAAAAATAAAATGAAATAAAATAATGATAAAAAATAATTTAAAATTATTTGGTTGGGAATGCCAAACCATGCCTTGTGTTTGAGAGAGAAGATCCCATGGAGGCCCATCCAGTATTTCTACCATCTCCAGAAACCAGGACTGATTGGGCCATTTCAGCACAATTAACAGAGCTGTTTTCATGTCTACACGGACTTTGCTAATGACAGAATGAAGGAGGTGCACCGGGGGAAACACATACTTGCGTTTCGCCGGCCACGACATATATACGCCACTACTGTTGTGTTGTCCGAATGAATCAGAATGTGGTGATTCACAATATTGGAATGAAAAGCTCTCAAAGATAGAAAGACAGCCAGTAACTCTAGGCAGTTGACATGTCACGACCGTTTCGCACCTATCCAGGTGTTGAAAGTCGGGCATCCATTACACACCGCGCCCCAACCTGTGTTGGATGCATTTGTGGTCAGGACTTTCCTTCTGAAAACTTGACCCAGCATAACACCCTGTTGGTAGAAGGTTGGCGCTGTCCATGGTGATAGAGCAGTCAGACAGTGGTGAGTCACCGCGATGCGCAAAAAACTGAAATGACTTAAGTGGTAATATTTTTTCAGTTTGAACTAAAACAGACACAGAAGAATGGTCTGTACATGCTCATTCATGAGGTGCACATGCATGAACTCCTAAAAAGGAGATTTACTGGTCGGTTGTTTACTGGACATTAGACCAGATTTTCCACATGACAAAGCAGCAAGTACACCATTCATTTTTAATGGGGCAAGCACCGCATCAATACATTTCGTGAACGTGCAGGGAGCCAGAGACAGACTGAAATGAAGGGCTTTAAATTGATACACAGTTCCCTCAAAAGCTAATCTAAAAAGCCGCCTGTAGCGCGGTGCAATTGGTACATGCATCCTCCAGATCTATTGCTACAAATCTGTCCTGAAGACGGATGTGCGATAAGATCTGTTTCTGAGTTAACATTTTGAATGGGCACGTCGTGAGCGCGCAATTCAAACGTCTTAGAACTAGAATGGGCCTAAGCCCGCCGTCCTTCTCCAGAACGAGGAAATAACGGCTGTAAATCCTGCTGTGTGTGTCGCTGTTTGTGCGCGCAACACCGGCACATCCTGTGGTTGGACCACAGATTGTGCTTGATCGTTGTAAACACCAGCTCTGACATGTCCGTGAGGACTTGCCACGCATTCGTGTAGCGGGACGGCAGGCTTATTAATTCATATGAAACAACCTCTATCGCGTACTTTGCGAGAAGATTGTGCATTTCAGCTCGTAACACCGGCGCGTCTTCGGACGGAACTGTTGAAGACAGAACACCTTTGAAACGTGGTGGCCGACGTGCATATTGGATCATATAACCAGTAAAAGCTCTCCACGTGGCCACGTAACGGGACAGAGGGCAATTTGGTATGTTCATAACATGATATAATGTGCCGCTCACCATTGGGAAGTGGTTGCACATAATGTGAGGCTTTGAAAAGGGAAAGCTCTTTATTGAAAAAGTGTAAGTGTCTCGTGTGAGCACTGTACTCTTTTTGCAATCTTTGTGTGTTCATACATGATATAATGCACTGCTCACCATTGAGATGCGGTTGTGTATAATGTGCAAACTTTATTGCATGTGATTAATATGAGACACAGAAAACAACATACTGAACAACAATATTCCTTTCCTGACAAACAGTGGGGGAAGTGGGGGGGCATTCCAGCTACATTTGGCGCCACGGAGGCAGCTGGTGTGGGGTTTTTAGCCTGGCGGTGGCCCGAGACAGAGCAGGAGTGAGCTGGTTGTGATGAAGTACTGCTCCGTTTTGGCAGACATCGCCTGTATCTAAAAGGTGATTGGCTCTTTTACCTGTAAGGCGGGACTTCCTTTCCACATCTGTTGACTGTTGGTCACTAGAGCTTCTTGGTTTGGCATGCGCATTAGCGATATAAGCCGTGAAAATTGTGTTTTTAGCATAATATGAGGTAAAGAAGCACAGATACCAGTATTGTCAGATTTTAATTGCTGATTTAAAATAAGCTCTTTGATCATAATCTTGACCAACTGCTTTTGACATTTTAGCCTTTCTCCATTCAAGTAGATAGGAGCTACACTGGCTGGAAATAGCCTGCCGAGAGCGTTACAAAGATGGCCGACAATGGACTGACTTGCTAGAAAGACTTTGATTAAGATGATATTTCAAGTTTTAATAAATAACATTGTCGAATTTGTTACACTTTATAATCTAATGTGTTGAATTCAATATCACTATGCAGTCTTTCTGAATGTGAATATGTTAATGGTACTATGCTACTTTAACCACCTGCGTATGGTTCTTCTTGCATAAAAAAGCTTTTTTTTTTTTTTTTTTTTTTTTTTTAAAGATGTAATGGCTTTTATGAACGTTTTAGTCCAGGAAAAGTTAACTGGAGTTTACTATGCATCCTGAGGCATTTCTTGTATAATCTGATTGGAGAATCTTTCCTCTTTGAGCGTTTGGAGTTCATCCTCTTGAGTTTGCTCCTGTGGTCCATTAGATGTCGCTCTCCCATCATGTCTTTCCTCCAGTGTTGGCTTTGTGGGGCCTCTGTTGAAGTGGTTGAGCAGCTTAATAGGAGAGACACCAAAAAGAGTCAATTGTTTTTGAATAATGTGCACTGATGGCTCACAATGAGACTGAGAAATCAAAGATAAATTATTTCATGTTTAGCAACCTACTCTACAGTTCTCAGATTGTGGTAGAGTTAAACAGGATTGTGATACAAAGTCCATTAACAGTGAATGCACAGGACTATCCTCATCCAATTCTGAGATCTTTTGGGCAAGCCTGAGAATAAACATATATCAGTTTGACTAAGTGAGCTAAAGTTGTTATCAGTTGAATTTAGGGTGATGTGATCAATTAATTGTTTACATGAATGCGGAATATGCAGTAACATGTCAGTACAATTACAGTGATGCAGGGTTCTGAGGTCAGGGATTCGTAGACTGAATTTCACCTGTTGAGCAGGGATCTGTAGACGGCATGAATCCAGGTCTCTGTAGCCATCACACATTTCAAACTTGCCCATACATACAAAAAAAATACAATGCTTTTACAAGATTTTATTAGGCTGATCGATTTACAACAGATCTCCAATAAGTTATATGGCTCACCTTTTCGTTTTCTGTTTCGTCTAGGCTAGGGAAGTGTTGTCTTTGGTGGGTCTGTTGGGACTACGGAAGGTTCATTCTTCCAGGACAACAGTGTTGTAACAGATGGCTGTGGTGATGTAGGAACTTTGTGAATATTGTGAAAGTTCAGGAAATACACCTGCCATACAAAAAACTGTGTATTGTACACAACATCCTGTACAAATCAAAAACACTAAAGTGCCAATTTTTCAGAGTGGACAACATCCCTTAAACGAGATACACTTTCTTGAAAAGCAAAGTTACATAAGATAAGTGTTGTTTTCAGAGGTATCTAACAAAATTAAGTGGTTATGCTTAAAACAAGAAAAAATGTATTTGCAAATGAAACTCTAGGCGCTATATGGCAAGCCGTTTTAACATTTAAAGCCCTGAAGTCCCTAAATGCGTAAGTTAGGCATATGTGGTATCATTTGAAAGCTTCAGAGAACCCCATCACTTTTGCATTTAGTTAAATAAAATAACAAAATAAGGCCTGAAAATATTTGTGTCGCAAATTGGCCTCACTTAACTCACCTTCTCCGAAACTCAGTGGTTCCAGCTCTAATACAGGACACCTTTTAAAATGTGTAATATGAGATTTTTTATTTTTCTGTTACAAAGTTACAATGTCATGTCTTGAAATGAAAGTGCAATATAAAATTTAAATAAACCGTAACATCGTCTTTGGGTTAACTTAATTAAAAATGAAAATTCTGTCATTTACTCACCCTCATGTTTTTTTTAAAAACCTGTACTATTTAGTTTCTTCTGTGGAATATGAGAATACATTTAAAATATATATGCTGCTAATAGGCTGAAATGAAAGCGAGGCTGTCAGTCCCTATCATTATTCCTGACATCTCCTTTTGAGTTCCTCCCACAGAAGAAAGTCAGTCGTTTGGGTTTGGAACAACATGAATATGAGTATAAATGATGACTCATTATTATTTTGTTGACAAATCTTTTATTGAGTTCTATCAAGGCATTTTGCGGTAAATAGGTTTTAAAGAGTGTCTGTTGTAACGGTGACGGCCCCCAGAATAAATTTAAATAAATAATTCAATTAAATAATAACTGAACAAACAAATTCGGGTGCCAGACATGTTTAGGCCTGTCACCAAGTGTGATTTGACCCTGGATAGCTCTAAGCCACCTGTTACACAATATGTTAAAATGAACACAGTTTTGTTTGAACTCAAACAATACACATACAAAAAAAGGTTCAATTCTCACTTGTGTATTATTTCAAAAGAACAAATGCAAACAGATCTCACACAAATGAAAGGCAAAAGGATGAATGATACAATAAATCAAAATAAACAATAAACAACAAAGTATCCCCAAATAAATGTATGCATATGCTTGTATGTGTGTATTTCGGTTCAAGAATGAGAGGGTGCTGGTTAGGAGAGTTCACATGTACCTTGGTGTGGTATGAGGCTTCAAGGATGGAGTAGGTCAGCAAACCTAGGTGACCAACTGGCACTTCAGACACTTGTATCCAACTTAAAGGAGCAATATGTAACATTGATATCAAGCGTTTAAAATGGGTACTGCAGTCCAAATTCAAAATACTGGAGAGAGTGGTCTCCCTCACCCCCTCCTCCACAGACTCGAAGCTCACACGGGTTGCCAGGTTGAGAACACGCAACAGGAACGAGCAAACTGACAATGGCAAGCAACGAGCCGAAGTTGATCAGCTAATGTATACGTTTGCAATGTTTTTCTTGTTTGCAATTATAAACCAGCTCATGTGGATTTTTTATGACTCTGTCAATGTTAGCTAGATGTATTGCTGACTTCCATGGCTGCAGCGCACTGTGTTTGCCCGCTAACTTGTTTCAAATCTGGCAACCCGGAGTGTCAATACTATTGGGAAATGTGAAGTGGGCGGGATCACACAGGCCAAAACACAAACAGAAATTCCGGCCCGGAACGGGCATTTCAAAGTAGAATATACTGGCTGTAGCACTGTTTTCGGAGAAGCCAATATTTCAACTTATCATGTTTCCTAAATCTCTGATAATATATTATAATTTTATGCTTTAGTACAGTAAGTATATTACATATTGCACCTTTAACTCTGCTACAGAGCACTTCAGCGTATGTGTATGACTTACTTTCTTCTGCTGAACACAAAGATTTTTTGAAAAATATTTCAGCTCTGTAGGACCATACAGTACAAGTGAATGGTGACTAGAACTTTGATGCTCCAAACAGTATATAAAGGCAGCATAAAAGTAATCCATATGACTCCAGTGGTTAAATCCATATCTTCAGAAGTGATATGATAGGTGTGGGTGAGAAACAGATCAATATTTAAGTTATTTTTTTTTTTTTACACTATAAATCTCCACTTTCACTTCTTTTGTTTTTGGCATTTTACTTCCTTTGTGACAGTGTGAGCACTTCAGCGGGTCAGCAATCCTCTGCTACTCACACAACTCAGTTTTAAACATTGAGTCAATGGTTAGATGGTTTGGTCCATTCTTTGTATCCAGGCAAACAATGTTAAGCACTAGTTAGTTCCTTTTTGTAGTCTTCTTTGTTCTTTTCTCACTCCAATGGTGCTACTGATATCACAGGTACACTGGGCAAACTTTCTCCAAGCACTAACTCTGTTCACCCCACACTTGTCTCACACCTTGTCTCACACGTCTGTCTCACACACCTGGTGCACTCAAATGAGCAGCCATTTTATACTCTCAGGTTTGGGATTGGTGGCGGATCCTTGAAGTGACAGGGCACATTTTCTCTCCGCCACACTATTTTTTTTTTTTGAACACTTTAAAGCAAGTCTGTCGGCTATAAGGTATGGTTTTTTTGGTTACAAATTATAGGTTGTCATGCATGTAACTACAAAAGACAATACATCTGAGTGCATGTATTTACACTCACAAACACTGGAATTGAACATTACAACTGGAGTGCTTGCATTTTGCTTGAGTTTGTTGTACATGAACATCCTCATTGCCACGTCATGGTGTTGTATCAGTTGTCTGGGACGGATACTCTTAGTCAGGGTAAGAGCATTCTGCACAAATGATTGGAAAAAATAACAGTTACACGTTAAAAACAAGTCCATTACTATATAGAAAAGAACATGTTACACAAACAAGATTGGGCCATGGAGCTTTGTGATGTCTTACCACCAGTAGCACAAAAGTCCCACAACTGTTTCCACCAGTTCTTCAGTATCCTTGCAACTCTTTTATAATTATTATTATTATTATTATTATTCTCCTGTATCTCACAGCCCATATACTTCCTGAGTAAATAAGTGAAACACATTGTTTTACAGGGTTAACATAATTATTTCTTGTGAGTAACATTGGACTGGTCTGCCATAACACTAAATGCTAAAATTATAAATCCTTTGAAATATTTTTAATACATTAACATAATGTGAAACAAATTATTGGCATAGCAGATCTTGTACACTGTGTAATAAGGTATTAAGTTATGGTTTGTGCCCCTAAGATCATCTAATAAGATTCATGTTTTATAAAGACACTATCTGTACTACTGATCTTTAGTGTCTAGTAGTGTGTCTGTTTGGATCTGCCATGTTACATTAAGAGTAAAGGTCTTGATGACACATTTCAGTCAAGAAACTTGGTTAAAATTAAAATAGCAGACTCATACGGTCAGCCAGGTTAGCTATAAAGCTAATGATCAGGACACTCTACAAATGGGCAATTTTCAGCTGTCAACATTTAACAAGACACGACACATGTTTATAACTGAGAGAAAATGATATGAACCTTAAATCACAGTATTCATCTTCTTCTTCTTTGGATTTATTGGCGGTTGGCAAACCAGCTTAGGTGCATTTCCGCCACCTACTGGCATTGTGAGGCATTGATGAAGAAGGAAATAAAAAGATGGAAAAGAGAGGGGGAAAAAACCCATCTAAAATCTAATTGTTTAATCTGAATTATTTTTATTTCCCAAGGACTTGATGGTATATTCTTCTAATCAGACCTGTTGTCTTTAGGTTATCTAATACAGCCTTAGTCACTTTTGAATTGTTATTCAATAAGTTGAATAATTTTGTGGCTCAAGATGGCGCAGAGTATGGCTGCTGCGTTGCGAGCTCCGACACAACATAGCAGTGTTTTGTTTGTTTTGTTCACAATTCTTATGTTTTTTGTCTTGGATGTTGTCTGCCTTATTGTCTAAGACAGACAAACACTTTTGGACATTGGTTCAGCACTTTCACACCGTAAACCGGAATTCAAATTTCTCAATGCTGACCCGCTGTTTACAAACACGCAAGCGGAGCCCTTTGTCTGGGCAGCACGGCTGCGGAAATGCAAAAGGAAAAGGGGAAACAGAGCCGGCGTTCTCATCAGAGTAAGACGCCACGCAAATCGACCCCCGCTACCCACTATTCTACTGGCAAATGTTCAGTCTCTGGACAACAAGCTCTGCGAGCTGAAAGCGCGGATCTCTTTCCAACGAGATACAAGGGACTGCTGCATTATCTGCCTTACGGAAACTTGGATGTCTGCGGAGATTCCAGACTCAGCCATTGAACCCGCGGGGTTCTCCGTGCACCGAGTGGACAGAGCCAAAGACCTCTCAGGTAAAAGCAGAGGTGGTGGAGTATGTTTTATGATCAACAAATCCTGGTGTGATCAGAGGAATGTACATTCTGTCAAGTCTTTCTGCTCTCCTGATCTGGAATTTCTTACGCTTCTGTGTCGACCATTCTGGCTACCGAGGGAATTCACAGCAGTCATTATCACAGCTGTGTACATTCCCCCACAAGCCGACACAGACCGGGCATTCAAGGAACTGTATGGGAGTATAAGTGAGCAGGAAACCACGCACCCTGAGGCCGCGTTCATTGTGACCGGGGACTTTAATAAAGCCAGTTTAAAATCAGTCGCACCAAAATACCACCAGCACATTAGTTTCAACACACGAGGGGACCGGGTTTTGGACCATTGCTACTCTCCCTTCCGGGATGGCTACAAATCCCTCCCCCGCCCACCATTTGGCAAATCGGACCACTCTTCCATTCTGCTTCTGCCCACTTACAGGCAGAAACTGAAACAGGAAGCACCCACCCTCAGAATGATCCAGTGCTGGTCGGACCAATCAGATTCCATGCTACAAGACTGTTTTGATCACACGGACTGGGAGATGTTCCGGTCCGCCTCTGATGACGACATCGAGCTTTACGCTGATAGCGTAATGTGTTTCATCAAAAAGTGTGTGGAGGACGTGGTTCCGACCAGAACAATACAGATCTATCCGAATCAGAAACCATGGATAAATAACAATGTTCATGCGGCACTTAATGTGCGGACCTCCGCTTTTAATTCCAGGAATGCGGAGGAGCATAAACAAGCCAGTTGTGCCCTCCGAAAAACTATCAGAACCGCAAAACGCCAGTACAGGAGCAAGATTGAAGGACAGTTTATCACCACCAACTCTAGAAGCATGTGGCAGGGAATTAACATCATCACGGACTTTAAGGGAATAAAAACTCTGCCATGAACACCGCTGCCTCTCTCCCGGATGGGAAATAATACCACCCTCGCGGAGAGAGCTCTCGCAGCTGAAGCTACAGAGGTTAGTTCACTCTCCGTCTCTGTAGCGGATGTAACCCGATCCTTCCGACGGGTGAATATCCGCAAAGCCGCGGGCCCAGACGGCATTCCGGGCCGCATCATCAGAGCGTGCGCAAACCAGCTGGCTGGTGTTTTTTCGGACATTTTCAACCTTTCCCTCTCTTTGTCTGTAGTCCCCACATGCTTTAAAATATCCACCATTGTGCCTGTTCCAAAGCAATCAAAAATAACTTGCTTAAATGACTGGCGTCCTGTTGCTCTGACCCCCATCATCAGCAAATGCTTTGAGAGACTAATCAGAGATTACATCTGCTCTGTGCTGCCTCTCTCTCTTGACCCGTTGCAGTTTGCTTACCGCAACAACTGCTCCACTGATGATGGCATTGCATCTACAATACACACTGCTCTCTCCCACCTGGAAAAAAAGAACACTTATGTGAGAATGCTGTTTGTAGACTACAGCTCAGCATTCAACACCATAGTGCCCTCCAAGCTAGATGAGAAACTCCGGGCTCTGGGCTTAAACAGCTCGCTGTGCAGCTGGATCCTGGACTTCCTGTCAAGCAGATGCCAGGTGGTTAGAATAGGCAGCAACATCTCCTCATCAATGACCCTCAACACTGGAGCCCTGCAGGGCTGTGTTCTCAGCCCACTACTGTATTCCTTGTACACACATGACTGTGTGGCAACACATAGCTCCAACGCCATCATTAAGTTTGCTGATGACACGACGGTGGTAGGTCTGATCACTGACAATGATGAAACAGCCTACAGAGAGGTGGTGCACACTCTGACACACTGGTGTCAGGAGCACAACCTCTCCTTCAATGTCAGTAAGACGAAGGAGCTTGTGGTGGACTTCAGAAGAAAAGACAGAGAACACAGTCCCATCACCATCAATGGAGCACCAGTGGAGAGAGTCAGCAGCTTCAAGTTCCTGGGTGTCCACATCACTGAGGAACTCACACGGTCCATCCACACTGAAGTCGTTGTGAAGAAGGCTCATCAGCGCCTCTTCTTCCTGAGACGGCTGAGGAAGTTTGGAATGAACCGCCACATCCTCACACGGTTCTACACCTGCACTGTAGAGAGCATCCTGACTGGCTGCATCTCCGCCTGGTACGGCAATAGCACCGCCCACAACCGTAAAGCACTGCAAAGGGTGGTGCGAACTGCCAGACACATCATCGGAGGTGAGCTTCCCTCCCTCCAGGAAATATATACAAGGTGGTGTGTGAAAAAAGCTCGGAGGATCATCAGAGACTCCAGCCACCCGAGCCATGGGCTGTTCTCACTGCTACCATCAGGTAGGTGGTATCGCAGCATGAGGACCCGCACCAGCCGACTCCATGACAACTTCTTCCCCCAAGCAATCAGACTTCTGAACTCTTGATCTCCCACGATCAAAATACATCAGCACTACACTTTATTAATCTTATTATCTCACACTGGACTGTCTTAAATTATATTATTATTATATTATATTCTCGCTTAACAACTGACTATCAACTGACAGCCTGAATGTCAATACAGTACAATACTGTACATTCTATATATACTATATATACTTTTTTATATATTTTTATTTTTTATTTTTTTATTGAATAATGTGTATCTATATAGTGCGTATTGTATACTGTACAGTGTATGTTATTATTTGTATATTGTTGAGTGTAATTATGTGTATATCAGATGTTTAAATTGTGCTGTGTTAATTTGATGTTATTGTAAATTGGTACATGTCTCATCACTGTCACGACTGCTGTGTTGATCGGAACTGCACCCAAGAATTTCACACACCATTGCACTTGTGTATATGGCTGTGTGACAATAAAGTGATTTGATTTGATTGAAGTTCTGTAATGTTAAACTATTTATCCCTTTGGATATGGCTTTAACATCTTCTCTGAGCTTTGTAATTACTTATGCATTACATAGAACATGTTCAACTGTTTCTGGTAATCCACAATTATTGCACAGTTATGCTTTCCTATTTTAAGTAGTGACTGTTTCAATGCAGTGTGTCTGATACGGAGTCATGAAATTACTGTGTAATTCCTTCTTTAGCCACAAACTACTCTCTCATTTCCTACCTCTTTTTTAATTCCATATAGATGTCTTCCCTTTCTCTCCTGGGTCACAGTATTCCTCTGGCGTCTGTTTCTTTTTTTTTCTCCCCTTTTTCTCCCCAATTTCCAATGCATTCTAAGTCCTCGTGGTGGCGTAGTGACTCGTCTCAATCCGGGTGGCGGAACACGAATCTCAGTTGCCTCTCAGAGACCGTCAATCCACGCATCATATCATGCGGCTTGTTGAGCGCGTTACCGCGGAGACATAGCGCATGTGGAGGCTTCACACCATTCTCCGCGGCATCCATGCACAACTTACCTCGCGCCCCACTGAGAGCGAACCACATTATAGCGACCACAAGGAGGTTACCCCATGTGACTCTACCCTCCCTAGCAACCGGGCCAATTTGGTTGCTTAGGAGACCTGGCTGGAGTCACTCAGCACGCCCTGGATTCGAACTCACGACTCCAGGGGTGGTAGTCAGTGTCTTTACTCGCTGAGCTACTCAGGACCCTGGCATCTCTTTCTTTCTTTTTTGGGGGGGGGGGATTTTTCCTCTTTTTCACCCAATTTGGAATGCCCAATTCCCAATGCGCTTTTAAATCCTTGTGGTCGCGTAGTGATTCGCCTCAATCCGGGTGGTGGAGGACGAATCCCAGTTGCCTCCGCGTTTGAGACCTTTAACCCGCGCATCTTATCACGTGCCTTGTTGAGCGCGTTGCCATGGAGACATAGGGCGTGTGGAGGCTTCACGTCATCCACCGCGCCATCCACGCCCAACTCACCACGCGCCCCACCAAGAACGAACCACATTATAGCGATCACGAGGAGGTTACCCCATGTGACTCTACCCTCCCTAGCAACCGGGCCAATTTGGTTGCTTAGGAGACCTGGCTGGAGTCACTCAGTACGCCCTGGGATTCGAACTCCAGGGGTGGTAGCCAGCATCTATTACCACTGAGCTATCCAGGCCCCCCCGTCATCTGATTCTTTAAATGTTTGCAGTGTTGGAGCTTATCTGCATGTGCTTGATTCCATGCTCATGAGAGCTCTGTGACTCTGGTCCCGCCCTGATATTAAAATGAAGCGTGATTGGTTGAAGATAGAACATGCTACGATTGGTCCCAGTAATGTGGCCGTTATTTGATTGGTTTGAGCAGACGATGGGTGGAGTCCACCTATTTGTAGATTTGTGTGCAAATCTTGACGCTAGATTTGTTTCAAAATCGACAAATGCATGTAGCAATCCACATATGCACAGGAAGCGATCCATAAATAAATGCTGGACAAAGTTGTATATATATATTTGTAAATATTTGCAAACCTCATTTTATTTATTTGTAAATTCACTTTATTTTTGTAAATCTCCTAACATATATTTAAAAATCTCATTGTTTTTATTTGTGAATTCATTATATTTTTGTGAAACTCCTTACATTTATTTGTGGATCTGATTCAATTTATTTGTGAACCAACTTTGTATGTTATTATGAAACAAATATAGCCCCATACACCATTGGACGCATTCCTATTAAGTTAACCATTACACCTTATTCATTAGTGGTCTTTCCACCTGTAATTCAAACATCCGGCAAATAAGGAAAACAAAGTTTAAAATAAATAAATACAATTGCAGCAAGATAGCAATCAAAGAGAAACTAAATAAAGAATGATTTCATTCAACATTTACTTCACTAAAAGGTGGAACTTTCTCAAGGGAATACTTTGACCATTAGCTCAATTTGGAATAATTGCAATTACGCCATTACAGTCAAAACCCCAGTGAGCTGCAATTTTCTGTAATGGGCTTTTATTCTTTCTGTAGTGCTAAGTAATGGATATTCATTCCAAAAAAATACCTAGGAAATACACATGGAAAACTTACTTATTCTATATATGAGGAAAAAAAGTTACCATAAATATATAAAGTAATTCTTTAAATATTATATAAAAATCTAATGCAGAACCGATCATTTCTTTATTAGGCTATTTATCACATTTTGGCTCATCTCATGTCTAATTTTATAAAGTAACTATAAACAGAAATTATATACCTGTTTATTAAGAATATTTATGCTATAACTGTGCTTGGATGATAGTTATCGTTTTTCAATATTGCTAGGTTATCTATTACTGTGCATTACTGATTTGTCCATTACATTTCTTAACAGTTCTGTTCCAAAACCTAGTGCACTGTGTTGCTGTCTACTGTATATATTGGCAGCTGCCTTCTAAGGAAGCTTCCTAACTGAAATGGAACATCGATAATGACCAATTTGGAAAGTAGTACATAGGCAGCAACTTTAGGGCTATATTTCCAGATAACATACTGTATACAACACATACATCGTGGTCCAGAGCAGCACAGGTGAAAATACAGTCACAGAGCAGGGGATGCATTGCATACAGCCCATTTACATTACCAAATTCTTATGAATGGGCTGTCTTCATTTATATCCATGTTACCAGAAAGTTAATAGAATGTATAATAGGAAGCAGATGATGTAATAACCAGAGAAGAACCTCAGAAATACACTGCACTTGACCCAGCCCATTAGCGCCACGTATGCACGATTTCGCCAAACCCACTTGCGCCTAGACTTAGCGCATGCTTGCATGAAAATATAAAAAATTAATGGCTTTCCCCACTGTCTATGCACGTATGACTTATCGCATTGTGCTGAGCTTAAGGCATAGCGCTCTTAAAATTAGAGTCATATTATGAGTCATACAAAAAGCGTTCACTTTTTGCAATTCCTTTTGATGCCTCAAAAAACGTGCAATTTCTGTACTTTTCTAGGATGCACATTATTTTTATTTATTTTTTGTTTGCATGGGAGCAATGGGCACAACTTGGATGGAACATGCGGTTAAGCAATTACATAATAATGTGAGTAAACATGACGGAAGTAGATGAAAGACCCAGTTACGTTTGAATTTGTCGTCACTGTTCGAAGGCCAGAGAACTGTGATATGATTTTAAAGAATATAACCTTGACACTAGAAACAACACAAAAACCCCCCTCCAAATGGCAACTCATACCAGAGACTGTTAAAACAGTTCACTCAGTTTGTGCCAGATTCCAGACAGCTTGAGGAAATATCCTTGTTTACTACGATGTATAAACATTTCACGCCAGGGATCCATAGGCAATAACTTGATGAGAACACTACTGGGAATTTTGAGTTAACAAGCCTGTATTCATACCTGTAAACATATTATAGATGCAGAAATAAACTCAAACTTAATGACAATAACGTATAATTGAAGAACACGTGTCCATGAATTCCATGCACATTACAACGGGGCATTTTCTATATGTAATTGATACAATATTGAAAAAGGACAACCTGCCATTTAAACAAAACTCGAAATATTCTTTTTCAAAACTTCATAGTCACAATTTGTTGTACACACAGTATTCCTCATCTGTAACACACTGATTGAAACAAATATAAATCAATAAAACACATATGAAATGACTGGGTATATTTTTAATGTCAAAATTCTACACTAGCAGTAAGCAGCATTTTCAAATGCTATTTTTCTTTAAGAATTGGCAAGATGTTTTATATGATTAGTCCTTTTCAGCATCCTTGAGTGTATTTAGTTGCATTGTTCAATGACTAAGAGATTTACGTCACTTATGATTTCATGAGGGTTTTATTCTTTAAGGCTTTTGTGGCAGGGAGGAGGATGTGGCCAGGTCATGATGATGCACACCTGGCCCCTAATCAGGCTAATCAAGCCCTCAAGACGGATAAAGGCAACCGGAGGCGGCAGTTCAAGAGAGAGAGTTACGGGCAGCTGCCCTGCATGTGTTTATGTTTGTGTCTTTTTGTTTAAGTTTACCATTAAATATTATTTATATTGTCAAGCCGGTTCTCGCCTCCTCCTTTCCCTTTTACCTTGTTACACTGGTGCCGAAGCCCAGGAAGGAGGAGGGATGCGCCGTAGTAGAGTCCTCGCCACTACCATCCACCCCAACGGAGCAGCCGCGGCCATCCGCCGGGGGACAGAGGAGCCCGGCCGCCTGAGAGCGGGGGAATGGCTGCTGACCGTGAGGGGAGGAGGGGCTCCTAACCGACCGCCTGGAGTGATCAGGGCCATTGCCAGGGGCGGAGGAGACCCCTACCGGGCGCTAAAACGCGGTAGAGTCAAGAGTGGACTGCCGACCGCGAGCAGGGAGGGGCTCCTGGCCGACCACCTGGAGCGGGAGAACCGCTGCCAGGGGCGGGGGAGACCCCTACCGTCCGCCGAAAACGCTACGGGGCGTTCCGTCTGCCAGGGGCTGGAGGACTGCCTCCGATCCGCTCGGGGAGGCACGGCTGTTGTGCACTAGAGGGTGGAGGAGTGGCCGAGGACCAGGCTATGGCATATCGGAGAATCGGCGAGTAACTTTTTTTCTCTCTCTCTCCTCTCTCTCTCCCACTGTTGCTCCGTGTTGGCCTTTCCCTCTTGTTTTTTGTTGTTGTTGTTGTTTTTTCCCTCCCCTTGTCACCCTCCCAGTCTGAAGAGGCGGAGATGAACTACCGCCAGTTGGGGCCGGAAGAGCACGCCCCCCTCCCCCCTGTTTTTTCCCTCACTTTGTCACCCTCCCAGGTCCGAAGAGGCGGAGATGAACTGCCACCAGTTGGGGCCGTTTTCCAACTGAGAACAAAATAACTAGATTTTCCTTAGCTTTTATAATTAAAGCAGCTCTTCACAGGGTTTCAGTAAGGACAAAAGATTTTTTTCTGAATGAAATCAAAAGTACTGTTATTACCAACTGAACATTGGAAATTAGATAAACGTTTTTTGGAAGATAGGATTGTTTGCTGTTGGAAGTTGAGATATTTGGAGATGTAACATCTTAGTCATCCACCTCAACATTGTTTTGATTCAACAGAACATGCCATCGTTCTATCTTCTTGTCCTTGTTCTTCAAACATTCATACCAGTGCTTCAAACACTCGCTTTTAGCCGTGATACCAAGCTGGCATCCACCTGTATGAAAAGGGCACAGAAGCTGCTGTTTAAATCTCTGAAAGTGCACTGTATATAAATGTATTGTGATATTACTTTAAGTGTAATGTAAATAATCTTTAGAATTCTAAATGTATATGTATGTAATCAAAGTCTCACAGAGCCAGACGGAGTCCACTGTTATGTGACATTTAGGGGTGGGTATCCGAAATATTAAAAGAACGGATCTTTGTGCAATAAAGCAATAACTGATTCAAATAATCATGCACCTGTCCCTCAGAAGAAATTTGTGGAAAATGTGTATTAAGCGCACTAAGTACCTAAAAACAAAACTCAATATCTTTCAAGCGTTTGATGCTATAAAACAAATCTTTCAAAGCCTGGTGCCTTCTAAACAAAAATTTGTTTCACAGCGGACTAATAAAAATCTATCAGTCAATTTCAGAGGGCTCTTGCCATTTTCGTGTGTAACATCCATCTTTTGGCCAGTGGGTGCTCATCTGAGACTAAGAATAATTTAATCATAACCACTATCCTCACTATCACTAAAGAGTCCTAATCAAGCAACATATTTATTATGACATCTCACCTATGAAGTCGTTAGATTTCCCCATGTCGTAATCCCAGACAGAGATATTCAAAGTCTTCTTCGCCAGTTCCGCATGCTTGATCTCGTAGCCGAACTCCTGCAATCACAAAAACCTGACTATATTTTCAACATAAAAAACATGACAGATCCTTGCTGCATTATACAGTATATACCAAAAGAAAGTTTCCTTTCACTGTAGTGTCAGAGCGTATTAAAGCTTTGTCATAATGCCACATCAGTGTCGACCGTGTCAAGAGGCTCATTGCATGTAATATCATCAGAGACAGATAGAAAGAGTACCTCATTAAACTCAGGGTTAAGGGTCTTCTTCTTGATCTGAGTCTTATACTTTGCTTTCTTCCCCATGTCAGGCTTCAAGCAGCTGCAAAACAGTACAAATACAGAGTCAAAAGCACACAAAGTGTATTTGTGATTTTTTTTTCTCCCCTTTTCTCCCCAATTTGGAATGCCCAAATCCCAATGTGCTCTAGGTCCTTTTGGTGGCGTAGTGACTCGCCTCAATTCGGGTGGTGGAGGACGAATCTCAGTTGCCTCCACGTCTGAGACCGTCAATCCGCGCATCTTATCATGTGGCTTGTTGACTGCGTTACTGCATAGACTTAGCACGTGTGGAGGCTCATGCTATTCTCCAAGGCATCCACGCACAACTCACCACGCGCCCCACCAAGAGCAGGAACCACTTTATAGCGACCACGAGGAGGTTAACCCAACGTGACTCTACCCACCCTAGCAACCAGTTGGTTGCTTAGGAAGCCTGACTGGAGTCACTCAGCACGCCCTGGATTCAAACTTGCGACTCCCGGTGTGGTAGTCAGCATCTTTACTTGCTGAGCTACCCAGGCCCCCCGTATTTGTGATCTTTAAATCAACATCTAACGAGTCTCGCAAGAACTATTCAGACAAAATCCCAAGCAAATGGTTCTCTTACAGATAAGTCCACAACATTTTGAATACACAGTATTTTTCGGTCAATGTCCTCTTCGGTTTTATTTAATTCTTGCATTGTTTTACTGGATTTTAATCTTACATCTTTACAAACGGGTCAGAATAGCCATTGGAATCCATTGCCGCTAGATGAGCACATCGAACCACACCCACAATCAGGCGACCTTGTTGGCTGTTGTAGGTGAGAGAAATCAAGATACGCCCCCTCTCCTCTGCTTCTTCATCATCCTTTAACTAAAATACACACACAAGATGAGTAAAGCCCCATTCACACGCCCCATTCACACCACTAGCGACATTGTCGCTGGATGTCACTAGTCCATGTACTGTGAAGTCACTAGTAGGCATTCCTACTGCTGTTGCGTTAACGTTATTGGTGGACTGCACAACTAGCCATAGCTTTATTAATCTGATCACAGATGAGATGTACTGCTGGTAGAACTAAGATATTATTCTAAATTGACAAGGAAGCCATTCTCTTGTCTTCAAGGGCGAAGATTTGGCTTGAACATTGGGGGGGGGGGGAGTCCCTCCCCAAAGTATTCTTTATCAAGTTTAATTCTCATGTGATTTGTAATATGCACCACTACGGATATTCTGATACTCAATATGCATATGTGTTATTTTACCTCTTCCTCATAGAGTGCCATGCCACGAGACGCCCCTGCGGCAGCTGTACGTCTCACCTACGTACCATAGGACAGGTATCAGTCAATTAACTAAAATGCAACCCTCACCATAAACTCATTACAGTAAACCTGCTCAAGGGCATTTACTATCCTGTCCACTTACCGGAACCACTCTTTCAAGACAAACGTTGAAATTTTTCTTCTGGTTCAGCTTGAGTTTTTTCAAGACCACCCGCGTCTCACCGATAAACTCATTATGGCCGAACTTGTCCTCATCGCTGACAGAGAGCCTGCAAGGGAACAATGTGGATGCTGACCCTTTCCTCTCTGGGAAATGTCACAGCTTTTGTTAAGTCCAAACTATTCTAATTGAATACATCAGTGAAGCTCTCCAAGAATCTCGTAAGTTGCTAAAATTACGTCACAAGTATGTTCTGATGGGGACACAAACACCAGGGAAAAAAACATGCTAAATGCAAATACCAACATGAAACAATTCAAATTTGAGACATTTAGAAACCATTTTAAAAAACTCAGGGATTTACAAAATTGTCAATTTTCCTAGTCGACCTATGTCATCATATTAATAAGTTTGCATATTGTTGGGCCTACGCAGTTTGTTGGAAAAATAATAAATATCAAAGTTGATTTCAAAGACAATTTGTCATCATTAAACAATTTTGGTCAGTGTTGGGTTGCTACTTGTTACAAAACCAAAGCAAAACAACTTGAGAACTGCTGGAATATGGTTAAATCTAATAAAGCTGATTCTACCTGAGTGTCTTTTTCTGCATGTCTTCATTGGTGATACCGTGATAAACAAGTGTCTCGTTCCACACAGGATTCAGGGTGGTATGAAGAGTCTTGGTCCGTAGCTTGTTTGACTAAAAAATTGCCAAAAGATGACAGTCATATATCCATTACATTCTGTGTTCATTTTATAAAAGTTATAACACAAATTAAACTCAGCCAGCCAGTCACATTCAACATAAGTAGGAATTTTGTAAGATTACTACCTTGCTGGCTCCTGGAAGCAAGTGCAATTTAACATAAGGATCAGCCAGACCATTAGAGTCCATGGGCTTGAGACCCTTCACCAAAGAGAGAGAGAGAGTCATTTTATGGTTAGAAATTATATGCGTTGTGACAAGGTCAAAAACATTGTAGGATGCATTTTCCCAGTATAGAAACAGATTTAATTGGAACTGCCTGTTCTGAGGTAGAAAGACAATACCTTTGCTTTGATTATATTGCATTGCAGTTCGTTCTTCTCCTCCTCGTAGAGCAGACTGAACTCTAACATGCCCAGGGTGGCTAGAAAGCGGACAATATTATATTAGTGGCGTGACAGAGAAATATGACTAAAAACACCATCAATGTGACCTAAGAAGCCAAATAGAGCATTCCAGTTCGGCTGAAACTGCACAAAGACAAAGATCTTATTTCAACACCATCTCAAACAAATGTCTGGTGATATTTTGCATTCTGTGATGCAAGAATTCTACGGTAAACCATTTTGTTCAGTGTGCTTCCCAGAGGGTGCAAGCATGTCCATATGTCAGTGCAAATTAGCATCTTACTGGCGTCGTCAGAATCGTAGCTGTTGGCGTCCTCTTCATCCTCTACAGTGGGGGGTGGTGGCTGGCGTGAAGCAGGAACGCTGTTGGCAGCTGGCAAACTTGCGTCGGTCTGCATAGCAGGTGGTACCCTGGCCTCCGGTCCACTCACTGGATCTAGAATTCCTACCGATTTAGAGACACATGCACTTATTGTGCGGATTCTGCATGAGCAAAATCTGTGACATTGCGACAAGTGTTGCACTCCAACAATTAAGGAAGGAAACTGTGTAATCACTAGGCACCCAAATCAATAACTCCAGTTTCATCAGCCAATCATAATAAGTCATTTGGTTGATGCCTTTGTCCAAAGCAACTTACAGTTCACTCAGTGTGTGATCACACCAGGCTTTGAGTATGCAAGATTACTTAAGACCTTGCCACAGGATATGATGTCACACTCTAGGGCTTTGTTTTTAATAATAAACTAAAAATAACAAGTAATACTACATTAAAATAGTACTGAGTCATCTTGATCAAGGGCACAACGGCAATAGCTCATGGGTCAAACCTCGTAGAATTCAAAATCTACAACCTTTTCGTTAGCAGCCCACATCTTTATTCGCAATGCCATACCATATTAAAGGACACGTTCAATCTGTGTTGAAAAACCAGCATATACTGTGTTTTGGATGCTGGTTTCCTAACTAGCTTAGCCAGCAAGACTTCCTTGGTCATCCAGTTTTGAAAGAAAGAGCATGCAGGCTGACCAGCATCTTTTGCTGGTGAACAGCATGGTTATGCTGGTCCAGCACCTAACCAGAACAAACCAGCTTAAACAAGCATTGAAGTTCCGTCTGGTGTAAGATGGTCTTGTCAGCAGGGTTGTTTTAACACAACTGCAAAACCACGTCATGTATTGTGTTTTGAATGTTGGTTTACTGGTTCCCCACCAGGCTTCTTAACTACTTTAACCAGCATGACTTCCTTGGTATTCCAGCTTCACAAGAAAGACCATGCTCGTCCACCAGCACCTTAACAACATAAACCAGCCTGAACCAGCATGGACATTTGTGTAAACAGGTCTTTTCAGCAGAGGAGTTTTAGCACAACTGCAAGACTACATAATGGGGATAATACTGTATGTGACTTCTCTCACCTTTTAGGATGGGGGTGGTAGAGAAGGTTGATGCTGGAGGTCTGGAACTCAGGACCGGTACTTCCCTCTTCACCACAGGTGAGTAAGTTTGTCCTTCCACTGCGATTTTGGACTGAATTGTGCTCCTGCTAAAAGACTGTCTCCCTCTGTCTTCCTCTTGGGCTCTTTGGGTTATGGCAGAACGCTCCTCTCGTTTAAGGGGCATCATTTCTGCTGAGTATGAACAAAACGTGAATATGATACTGCAATCATAAGCCTCATTTCCTCCAAGAGATATTAAAAGTTTTTGAAGCGTACTGCGGGACACTGACCAGATATCTGCTGCTCTCTGCCAATAACCTGTGTGCTTTCTGAAATACAATGAAATGAAGCTTCTAGAATTATAATGTAGCAATTCTGTGACTTATGAAGACATTTTAATACATTCTCCATGCCTGATGTGAATACATAACAAAACTGCATAGTATACAGAATTTGTTATAAGGAATATTTCAATGTGAAGCAATACTGAAATTATAGGCTATGTTTGGAATCAAATACTATAGCTTGCTATATATATATCTAAATACTCTGCTGCTCAATATACACTGCATACTGCCTACTATTAAAAAAATAGCATGTTTCTCAGTATTCTTCGCTAAACATTTCAAACAGTAGTATGCTATAATTGCTGTCATATGACCTCAATACATTGCATGTAAGTGGAGTCCAGTTGCCATCTTGAAAATAAAATGGCTTTTTAAATTTAATTTGATATAAAAATGTATATAATTTGTTGTACACAACACATCTGGGTGTTCTATGTATACAGAAAGCATCCATACTGTGTATAGTATACATACAATATATACTGCAGAAATAGTAAGAATATATGGTAGTATGCAATTCCAAACATACCCAGTCGTAGGCTAGGAAATGCGCAGGTTAGGAATTGCACCTATACTACTCTTACTTCTTTTGCCATATGCATGTATGGCCACAGCATCTATGTTTACCTCCATTTTGTGGGTGTAAAGGTTTAGAAGACTCCCGATTGGTTGTTGGGTTTGTAGAAGCCGGCGTGTTGGTGGTACTGAACTCTCTCTGATTAGAGATCGGTAAAGGAGCGGGTAAAACCTGCTGTGGAAAACCCTTGAAAAACCAGGCACCAGACCGCTTCAGCATCTTAGGGAGAAAATACATATTCATTTGTCAACGTCAATTTGCAATTAGTCCACTGATCTATTCTAATTCGCCACTAATAAAAGACATTTATGCTTACTTTGGCAAAACCTTGAACTCCTGCTTGTTAGAGTGAGTTCCGCTAAACTTATTTTGGCTTAAAACAGGCAGTAGCCAAAGGGGAAAATGTAAATTTCATTTTAGGAATCAGCTTTTTTGCATATTTGTTTCTCCACTGTTGCTGTTCCACTTTCCAAGCTCCAAGTAATTTGATACCCAAGTCTCAGGATAAAGGATCAAAACAAAACAATCTACAAACCCAATTGAGTTTTGGGAGATAAAATATATGTAACAACATTACCTGGAGTTCAGAAACTCTGTCTATGGTAATTGCAAAAATGATGTTGGATTAAATAAGTTTATGTTTATCTGGGAATCTCATCTCATAGGAACTCAGTCCTGCGGATTATACGGAAATGGGATTCAGGCTTCATGACTGTGTTGCATTAAAGAGAGTCGCATCTCCTACTGCGATTGACCTCGTCTGACAAGAGACTAACCACGATTTACCACATCAAACGGATGAATCATCTAAACACAGACACAAGTGTCTTGGAAAGTCAGAGGTGCTGAAAGACTCTTGTCTATTTATATCTCTGAGTTACAAACTGTAATTAATTTGTGCATCCATTTACATTATCAAGAATATTTCTTTAAAGAAAAGTTGGTTTCTATGAAGCCTGTATTTATAATGCATTATAAGAGTATTCTTAATGCATGATAACGTATGCCTAATGCCTTATAATAAACCTTATAATATGTTGTATTGTCTCATAAATAATTGTAACAACAGTTATATGATATAATACCTATTTATGGTGTAGCTTTTAAGAGTATATTGCATTATAACACACGATCGACACCATATTTTATCCACATTTATTTTAGGTATAATGTATTATACGTTTCATATTTTGACATTGATCAAAACCAATATCTTCCTACAACTTATGAGTGGTCTTTTACCACTTTAAGTAAAATGACAAATGCAATGTCTTCTTGTAAACATCCAAAAGGCTTTATAATGTGGTCATAATCATTTATAAGTGGTCTTTGTCTGCTTTAAATAAAGTAATAAAATCTATAGTAGGTCTTCTTTTAAACCGCCATAAGATGGGGGCCTGGGTAGCTCAGTGAGTACTGACGCTGACTATCACCCCTGGAGTCGCAAGTTCAAATCCAGGGCATGCGGAGTGACTCCAGCCAGGTCTCCTAAGCAACCAAATTGGCCCGGTTGCTAGGGAGGGTAGAGTCACATGGGGTAACCTCCTCGTGGTCGTGATTAGTGGTTCTCGCTCTCAATGGGGCGTGTGGTAATTTGTGCGTGGATCGCGGAGAGTAGCATGAGCCTCCACATGCTGTGAGTCTCCGTAGTGTCATGCACAGCGAGTCACGAGATAAGATGCACGGATTGATGGTCTCAGAAGCGGAGGCAACTGAGACTTGTCCTCCACCACCCGGATTGAGGTGAGTAACCGCACCACCATGAGGACCTACTAAGTAGTAGGAATTGGGCATTCCAAATTGGGAGAAAAGGGGATAATATAAAATAAATAAAAATAAACAGCCATTAGATATTATTAAGTTGTTATAAGACACATTTGCTTTGAACATTTTTATTGTAATACTTAGAAAATAAAATATTTAATAAAATCAACAAAACCACATAACATTATTTCAGATGTAAACGAGTTATCAGCTTAAACTTGCTTACATTAAAATGAACATTGGACACAGAGGAAACACTCAAAAATGAACAAAGTAACAGCTCTACTAAAGGCTAAGCACTGGCACTGTAAATGATGTGTTTTTACTCATTTGCGTTCTGAGAATGTACAAGAACATTTATTATAATGCATTAGGCATACATTATAATGCATTAAGAACACCCTTATAATGCACTATAAAAACAGGCTTCATAGAAAGTGTTACCGAAACGTTCACTCAGCTCACCTCAGCCATTTATTATTCCTCATGTTGCCAACCAATATGCTGCAATTTTCTTTCAGTTCTTCACACAAAGTAATCGTATGGTGCTAAAATCACATGGACTACTTTAATGGGACCTTTCTGGTGTTTTTGTGTCCTATTTGAAGCTTTCATGGTCACAATGATCTGTCTTAAAAAAAAAAAAACTCTTTATGTGTTCTATGGGGAAAAAAATACAACTGCATTCAGGTTTGGAATAAAATGAGGGTGAGTTACTAGACAGAATTTTCATTTTGGGTGAACTATTTCTTTAACAAGCACATAAATTGTACCCTTTTCTGAGTATAAAACTCTGCAAAATGGCTGTATAAAACAGGAACTATATGATGGTGTCGACTACGTCAAGCTGAATCTACAGTATTGTAGTTACATCCATATCACATTTTTCAGAAGACGTTAAAGCAGATATGTTGATCTCTTTCTTACCTCTTTGTGTTCGCAACAGATTTTGCACAGCCATACTGGACTGGAACGTCTGCTGCTTTGAACGCCACACTTGGTGCACATGTTCTGTAGGGGTGAAACACACAACCAAGCCTCAGGAGACTATGCAGGTGTAAATACAGTCAGATGGCATTAACCTCCTCTGGAGTTCCATCGCTGCTGAAAAACTGCCCGCACACTGAATTTCCCCTCCGGGATCAATAAAGTATCCATTGATCTATCTGTCTACATCACAAAAGACAGGCCCTGTTTATGAGAGCCACTCTGTGGTTATATGCACATCGGCCATGTCATTATTGTAGAGCAGTGGTTTTAAATCAGGACTTGAATTTTACATCGAGTACCAAAATTGTATAGCATACAAAAGTGAACAAAAACATCCTCAAAATCAAACACTGCAATGTATTAATAATTCCATTAACTGCATAGGCCCAATAATAAGCTACATTTGTAAAAGTGTCTCACGAATTTAAATGGTTTCATGCCCTTGACAGCCAATAATTCACTGCGCAAAACACATTGTGGTCCACACAAACCATGTCCATTCTCATTGGAAGAGAACAGAGTATTTATTGTAATCTAGGTCATATTTTCTTGTACCTTGTGTTGTTTTGTTCATGGTTTTTGAGGATGAGGATGAAGCCATGTAACGCAATCAGTCCATATTGGCTTATGCCTAATTTAGCTAGCTTCCACCAAGTGGTAGATGAATTTGTAATTAAAAACCATAGAGTTTGATTGGCTGCCATGCAGTCTTGGAGGTAAACAAAAAGATATGGGAAGCGATTTTAAAGTTGATATGCCCATTTATTTTTTGCTATTCTAATTATGCGCATTCATATGGTAAGTTTTATTTTATTAGTTGCATTTAGCATTGTATTCTACTGCTGTCCGCGACCTTATCAGAACAGATCTGCAGGTCTCGACCCACCAGTTGAGAACCACTGCTGTAGATCATGCAGACTTATTGGCATCCATCTAAAATAAGCACATGTGTCAGTAATGGGCAAGACATAGTAAAGATAAGTGCATGCCATTATCTCATTTCTACTTGGTTATTTTGGCACAATCATTAGTGGAAGCCATGCTCTGTGTGCATTAGGAAATTGCAGAAAGTTGAAGCTTTCCAGAGTGGACGAATGTACGTCTACCTTTTTACAGTCGGCACACACAACTGCGTTGACGCCCACCAGGCCGAACTGCTGGCCGCAGAGCAAACAATGTGAGTAGCCGTCACCGCAGGCTGTCCGTTTCATGCTGTCCAGGCGATTTACCAGACGCCTGTGGGACAAAAGACGAAAGAGCATAACGTCAGCAGGCTTTCGCCCTACCTTCAAGTGGTTAAATCCTGCTAGGAATGTATTGATGTAAAGAACTGTAAGTTTAAGCATTTTGCGAGCAAAGTGCTGATTTCAGAGGAGAGAGATTTGAGAAAGAATGCACGGTTCTTGTCTAGTTAGCACTATTAATTTCTCCCAGTATATTCCACAGCTGTCTCTTGGCTTGTAAAAAGCACTTGTCTTTCGTCAATCACTTGGACAGATGTGCTTGGGCTAAATTGCTCTACGGAACATTGTGCAGCTGAAAGGAAAAGCGTCAACCAATGCTTCTGTCCCCCTTTTATAGTGGACTCAGGTGTTGGCCTGTATTGCTTTTACCACTGATCTGAGTCCAATCGTGTGTTCTAATGTGATGTTGTTGGTAGGAGGGAGCGAATCTCACAACCCCAGAGGGAAACTGGATTGCTCAGACATTGTTTTTTCAGTTAAGTTAAAGGTGATGCTTACAATTGTTTTGTTACAATATTATCTCCTATCCTAATTTTAATGTACAGGATCAACTATAACAAAAAGTCATTTTTAGGTTGACTTCTTGAGGAGCGTAAACACTGGCACTGTGGCATTAAACAATGCTATGTTTGAGCGTCCCGATCAACCCGACACACTGGCTGTACCAGTGGCATGTAATTGAGGCGGGACTATCTGTTTGTCCAACCAATGGTAGTGTTCGGGAAACCTGTTTATCATTATTTTGCAATTCTGTTTGGTGACACTAGTGGCGCAGAAATTGCACCCTTTACCTTTAACCCTCAGAGATGCAAGCATTGATATTGATATTATAGATGGGAAAAAAATTCTTATCCTTGAAAGTTTTGTTAGGAAGCCACTGATTTTAAGGAGGGTTATTTTTATGCATGTTTTTTTTTGGGGGGGGGGGGGGGGGGGGTTGAATTAAGGGGGAAAAAAATCATTGCAAAATTGCAACGCTGGGCGTGTTGCAAAATTTCACCACTTATCCTTTGGAGAGTAAGTGAAAGTTCTGAATCAAATTAAATAGTTCAACTGTATATAAAAGTATATAAAAAAATGTGTTACTAGCAGTAAAGGCAAATTCATTAACAGTTAAGACATTTGACTATTTAACTAATAAAGACTGTTGATATAACAGAATAATTATATATATATATATACCCATCTCTATGTTACTGTATGTAGTGTATTTAATTTACAATGAATTACCATTTTCATTATTATTTTAATGATGGAATTGCAAAGAAAACTTTCCATATGATTTACTGGTCAAATATTTGCTTGAAAAATTGCTTTCAAAAGTGTTAGCAATGCGTTTGTCCTTTTTGTGTGACTTTAGCAAGCTCTGTTAATATGCAAATAATTTCCCACCAAAACTGTTGTTGTGATACAGTTCAGAGTGTCTAATGAATATTATTTATTATTTAATTGCTTTAAGTAAGTGTTGCAATTCTACTATGCTGGGTCTGTGAGGGTTAAAGTCTCAGATGTTTTCTTGAAATTCCTTCGGAGAAATAATAACAAACACAAATGAGACAGTTACTGACATACAGTAAATCCTAATTCATACAATGGAAGAATCCTTTTTTCTCCTGAATGAACTGAAGCACCCTAGGCAAACAAAGTGATGTCGCTGTAAAAATAGTTCATAAATAAAGAACGTCACATCCAAACCAAACCCACAGTTACTTTTAACCAATCAGAAAAAAATCCTTTGTTTATTTCATCATAGTTTTTAGGCAAATTAAAAGAAATCTGTTTACCCAGTGCATAAAAATTAGCCGTAAGTATATAGAGGTGTAAAAATGTATGTGAACATCATTGCTCAGATCATTTGGTCTTGGAAGAATTTGGTGAGAACATTTTTAATATATATTGGTAAATCAATTTCATCTTGGCAAATCTGTGCACAGACATTGTGGAGATCACTTCTGAAACTCTAGAAGTAAAAGTCTCCATTTTTTTCTCCACTACATTTCACTGCTGTCTAAGTAATTAATAATTGAGATATTTCCTACAGGAACAGAAACAGAACAGATTGGGAGATCTCACCCAATCCTTCTCTGCTCCATATCCTCTTCCATCTTGGCTCTCGCCAGCACGCTATTGATAATTTCCTTCTCCTCGTCTGTCAGCTCGGTGGTTCCAGCGGTGGACTCCATTTGTTTTCCGTACATCTTGCAGCCCGTCCTACAGCAAAAACAATGCAAAGAACCACAATAGTCAACTACGCCCAGTGCACATCTATACCGAAACAGCACTGAATGCTTAATATACAACCAACATGCTAAAACTCCCAGTAGCCTCATCTATCTGTTTAATTACCCAATCACAAAAATTTTGGGATTTTACAGGAGGAATGCACAGCCAAGAAAGTCTATAATACCTGGATAAATATGTCCATAATGACACTTGGTCTCAACCTCTTAAAGTGTTAGTTCACCCAAAAATGAAAATTCTCTCATTATTTACTCGTTCTCATGATATCCCAGGTGGGTATGACTTTCTTTCTTCACCAGAACACATTTGAAGAAAAATAGAAAAATATCTCAGCTCAGTAGGTCCTTAAAATGCAAGTGAATGAAGATTTATCTTTTGAAGCTCCAAAAGTCACAGACAGTCAGCATAAACGTCAATGAAACATTCCCATGGAAACGCTGATCACGCGTGCCGGCTCCACCTGTGAGACACGAGGGAGAGAAAAACCAACAACAGAGAGAGCCGGCACGCATGCCGGAACTGTGACAAATACTGTATAAGTTATAAGATCCCTAGAAAAAGTTATTAATCTAATTAAATATCAGCAATTTTATTGTTAAATGTTGCTGTCAAACAATGTTATTTTAAATACACAGTTACTTTTGAATGGACGTCAAAGGAGAAGGATGCTTTTTGCTTGCATAATGGTGGAATCGCCGCATCTACCAGGAATGTACAGCTTACGGAGATGCAAACATTTGGAAATGATTTTTAAAGGTAAAGCAATTATGAATGTCTGTTTTGTGCTTTATATGCAGTGAAAGTGGAATCGTCTCTGTGGCTTTTGACATTACAGCATGTCATATCATTAATGAGTCAATGCTTTGCTCTTTCCAGCATGTTGGGCAAATTCAATTTTGTCCCTGCAGAGCTGTTCAAAGCGTTGATTGAAAATGTCGAGGAGAGAGAGAGGTGAGGACAAGACTGATTACCATTTGGGGCTGAAGAGGACGAGGAGATTGAGACAGAGGAAATGGGAAATAGAGAGCGAGTGATGATCAGAAATTACATCACACTTCCACCAGCACTGTCACTTTTCATCTCATCAGCTGTTTCTAAAGACGGTGCGTCTATCATGTCATTCCTGGCCTCTCTGATGGCCAGCTGAATCTTCAAACATGCCACTCAAGCACTTATGAAAAATCAAATGTGTTTGCATTAACTGTGCTGAAAACCCTGCTGAGATTAATGCAAAGATGCTGACGCCGGCAAAAACAGCAGCCTGTCTTATTTGCTTCAATGTGAATGCTTGCAACTAAACTAAATACAAATAACTTCTATTCCAAGACTGGGAATGTGTGCCATTCAGAATGACTGCAATCCTGAATTTGGACTGAGGTAGCTAACAGGACGCTGAATTGTAATTCAAATTTGAATTCAAGGAAGTAGAACTAGAATGAAAGTGTCATGGCTCCGGTGAGTTTGTCGGTTTTCTCTGTGTGTTTTGTTATTTTCTCTCCCTCATGTCTCGCAGACGCTGCCAGCATGCATGATCAGTGTTTCCATAGGAACATTAATTGTTCCCAGGGGAACGCTGATCATGCCACTAATTAGCGTGCTAGCAGCACCTGGTTCTCCACTGATTCACTCCCTACTTAAGCCCTTTGTATTCTCAGTATCTTTGCTAGATTGTTGTTTGATGTGAAGTAACTTACTTCACTCTCTCTGCCTAGTTGGTCCTGTCTCGTGTATCTGTTTGGTTGCCTGTCTCTGCCTGCGTGTCGGGAGTGTGGTTGCCTTCCAGTTTGCTGGGTGCTGTTCTGTGCATCTCACTACGCTTTAACGGAGGATTCCTAAGAATCTGCTCCTGACTTCCACAACGCACACACCCACCAATGAACACACTATTCACAGATTTGCCCATTGCACGGCCATGGCACGCATGCATCCACAAACTTCTCTCCGTTACTGCAGCCGGTGCCGGGATCCTCAGTCTTAGCCAGCACAGTTGAAGTGAATATTTATTGTTAATAAATCCTTTGAACTGTTCCTCTGCTCTTGGGGTCTCTTTGTCTCACTCTCTGACAGAAAGTAAAAGATATTTGTGTACTGTAACTGTGGTAAGTGTAATTTTAATTATGCATTTGTTTTTTGATTTGTTGTATGAATTACCCATTAACATGCTTTTCATAGACACAACATATGTGTTATTTCCATAAACATTAGATTATTCAGTACTTATAATCAATGTTTCAAATGCCACCAATACAAATTTGTATTTAATTTAAAAACTTTCATTTTATGGACTATGGCGGAAGAATTGAATATTTTCAGAGTTATCTGAGAACAATGTCATGGACATTTTGCAGTGCTGTATCACAACATTAAAATCTGTTGGTTGTGCTAATTGTACATATCAAGAAATAGATCAAAATTACTAACACAATTACTGTTTGTTGTGCTGCCTTATTTACAAAGAGACACAAACGGCACGTGTAAGGATGGAACGCTGTACAGCTTGACCAGAATTTATGAAAAGCAACACTTACATTATTCAAACTCTAAAGCAACATCTTATATATATAAGTCTTTATCAAAGAATATAATTGATTCAGAGCCCACCCACATCCTTCTGGTGGGGTCAGTCTTTGGGGGCAGTACATCAACATGCTCTAAATGACATTTTCTCTGCAGGGACATTGATTGCATTATTGCATTAATGGCTAAACCAAATTCAACATCACTGAGCCATGAAATCTAGAGTCACATAAAAAGCCAGTGCAGATACAGGGAACTATGGGTGAGTTAGTTTGATACTAGCATGGCTGCATTCGCACCAAACCCTGTGGTGGGCAGCGCTGGCTCAGTGGTTAAGGCTCTGGGTTACTGATCAGAAGATTGGGGGTTCAAGCCCCAGCACTGCCAAGATGCCACTGTTGGGCCCTTGAGCAAGGCCCTTAACCCTATCAGCTCCAGGGGTGCTGTATCATGGCTGACCCTGCACTCTGTGGGGGAAAAAAAAAAAGAATTTCACTGTATATGTGCAAAATGTATAATGTGTGATAAATAAATTAAAACAAAGTTCCCATCAGCACTCTAAAGGTTTCATTTAGAACCAAACTGAGTTTTCAGCCTGATATGTCTTATGAACACAGAAACCAATATGCTGATCTGAAGAACCTAGTATGAAACATCAAGAACTTTTTTAAATCTCAAAAAACAAAAATTAGGATGTGCCTTGCTGCCTGGTCAGTCAATGACTTATCCTACATTTTAGCAGTGTTTTTGTATGAAGGAACCTTTTAAAGAGAATGGTTTCAGACCACTTTCCAAGGCATCTTGTCTGATGATCTAGGACAAATTCAAGTGAGCTTAAGAGACAACCAAGAAAATTTACTGTACTACACTAGAATGCAATACAATGCTTATTTCCAGGTAGAAATTGAATTATATGTTGAAAATATAACAGAAAAGTACATTTATAAAGAAACTTACTGCTTTCAGTCATTCTGTCAGCCATCATTTTTTATTCTTTTTATGCCAAACCATGTGCACTATTTATTTGCTTCAAACTTGCTGTTAATTTGTGCCAAATTTGCAGCAATGTTCACCAGAATTGTCCCACAGGGGTTTGCTGGAACACTATATTTTGTAAGGGATATCATTGGCCTTCCCAAAAAGGCATCTTAGTTGACTAAATGTTTCACAAACATTGGATTCTGACGTACATTGATGCGTACCGTGTATACAGCCCCAGAAGGCAGTATTTTTAGACCAGATTATGAACCCTATGCAGTGAAACCTAACGTGCTGCAAAAAACCTGTTATTAAAGAACCTGTATTCTTGAGAGACCAACAAAGCAACATTGGTGTTGCTTCACTGGCATTTGGATTTCACATATTAAAACCTAAATGCCACATTAGAGAACCTGTGCAACAGATGAGACTTTTGGCACACGGTACAGAGCGATGTCTGTCACCATGGCTGGATTTGGCAAAAGCCGCCTCTGTTCCACACCTGGCTGAGCGTACTAACCTCCCTACACACATACACAATCTATATCCTCAGCTGTATCAGCGTAGCTCATATTATTGCTTATAATACACTCTAGTGAGCTCATGTGCTGTGATTTATATACAGCCTGGGGCCCGTCGACCCCCAACAACCCCCTCTAGGAAAGATACCTGCCCTACACAAGTGATGGGTGATACAAATTCTTTTCTGTTCAATCTGATACAAAGTACTATCAAGGTCAGTATTACTGGTAAAGATCCCAATAGTGATACTTCTATTAAATTGAGTTTTTTTTCTGAAAATCTTAATAAGCCAGTTAACATTTAAAAACAAAATTATTAACAATAAATATCACTTTACCATAAGGTTGTATTTGTTAACTACATTAGTTAACATGAACTAACAATGAGCTATACTTTCTTAGCACTTACTAATCTTTGTTTATGTTAATTTAAACAAATTAATACATTTCTACATGTTAACATTAACGCATTATGAACTTAATAAAACCGTAAATAGTACTTTTATGAATTAACATTAACAAAGTAATAAATGTTGTAAAAAGTCATCGTTAAAGGGTTAGTTCACCCAAAAATGAAAGAAATTGGTACTTTTATTCACAAAAGTGGCACTCAGCTGATCACAATGTATAGTCAGGACATTAATAAATTAAAAATTACTATTACAATTTGAAAAAATGTTCAGAACTTCTTAATCTACTTCAAAGAGTTCTCATGAAAAAATCCTCCATGTGCAGCAATGACAGCTTTGCAGATCCTTGACATTCTAGCTGTCAGTTTGTCCAGATACTCAGGTGACATTTCACCCCACACTTCCTGTAGCACTTACCATAGATGTTACTGTCTTGTCGGGCACTTCTCACACACCTTACAGTCTAGCTGATCCCACAAAAGCTCAATGGGGTTAAGATCCAGAACACTCTTTTCCAATTATCTGTTGTCCAATGTCTGTGTTTCTTTGCCCACTCGAACCTTTTCTTTTTGATTTTTCTGTTTCAAAAGTGTCTTTTTCTTTACTATTCTTCCCATAAGGCCTGCACCCCTGAGTCTTCTCTTTACTGTTGTACATGAAACTGGTGTTGAGCGGGTAGAATTCAATGAAGCTGTCAGCTGAGGACATGTGAGGCGTCTATTTCTCAAACTAGAGACTCTGATGTACTTATCCTCTTGTTTAGTTGTACATCTGGTCTTCCACATCTCTTTCTGTCCTTGTTAGAGCCAGTTGTCCTTTGTCTTTGAAGACTGTAGTGTACACCTTTGGCAATTTCAAACATTGTATATCCTTCATTCCTCAAAACAATGATTGACTGATGAGTTTCTAGAGAAAGCTGTTTCTTTTTTGCCATATTTGACCTAATATTAACTTTAAGACATGCCAGTCTATTGCATACTGTGGTAACTCAAAAACAAACACAAAGACAATGTTAAGCTTCATTTAATGAATCAAATATCTTTCAGCTGTGTTTGATATAATGGCAAGTGATTTTCTAGTATCAAATGATCAATTTATCATGATTACTCAAGGATAAGGTGTTGGAGTGATAGCTGCTGTCTAGACTTGATCAAAAATGACTTTTTTCAAATAGTGATGGTGCTGTTTTTGTACATCAGTAATGTCCTGACTATACTTTGTGATCAGTTGAATGCCACTTTGGTGAATTAAAGTAACAATTTCTTTCCGAAACAGCAAAATCTGTACATTATTCCAAACTTTTGGCCGCCAGTGTAAATAAAGACACTAGTTTAAAAAAATGCTTAGTATTGGTATTATGGGAGTATTGATCCTTAGCGACCCCTACAAAAAATCTAAAGATCTGGCAAACTTGCCGCATTTTCGGCACTCATTATTTCACATGCAAATGAATTTGCGAATTGCAGCAAATGTTTGCCAGAAGTTAGCAGCCCTTCACCGGTAGTTGTGAACCTGCAGCAAACCTTTGGCGACAATGAAGAGTTTACAGCAAAGCTCATTTGCATATGAAGATTAATGAGTGGCGAATCTGCGGCAAGTTTGCAGCAAGTTTGCGGCAATTCTAGATTTTTTCCCAAGGTGATTCAACATCAGTATCGCAAGAATCGATATTTCAAGACTAATTCATCCCTACCTAAAACAAAGAACTTCCTGTATCCACAATTGAAAACACATAAAGGTTGGTAACCTCGATGCAAGCAGAACGCCTCAAGCAGGTTAATGAGCTAACGAAGTGCTCGGATTAATTGGGTTGTTTTTCTGCAAGTAGGTAGATAATGAAGAGAGACTGTTATAAACTCATTAGAGCACAGTCTTTACACAAACATGTGTAGTCAAGTGTCAAGGCATCAAAGAGGAATTAGTGGACCAAAACTCATCTTACAGATAATGATTTAGATGCTTATTCACATCGGCCACCGTTGCTTGCATTCCTTTTTGTAATTTGGTTACATAATGTGAATTTATGAATATTATATTAGCACTCCAAATTTTGTAGCACTGAAAAATCTGCAGCACTGAAAGATGACCTGAGATGGCATACTTATGAAAAGGCAAATCAACGTGACAAATGAATAGTACACCAAAGATGAAAATTCTGTCATTATTTTTTTAAATAGTCCTGTGGTATGACAAATGAATTTTTAAAAGACACCATATTCCATGTAGTCTTGCAATTTAGGGCTCTTAAAAGCTGCATGCCAAAAATTTGACAAGAATTATTAAAAAGTATTCCAAAAGTGTTTCATCTACCCATATACACCGATCAGCCATAACATTAAAACCACATGCCTAATATCGTATAGGTCCTCCACATGTCACCAAAACAAGTCTGACCCGTTGAGGCATGGACTCCACAAGACCTCTGAAGGTGTCCTGTAGTATCTGGCACCAAGACGTTAGTAGCAGATCCTTTAAGTCCTGTAAGTTGCGAGGTGGGGCCTCCATGGACCGGACTTGTTGGTCCAGCACATCCCATAGACGCTCAATCGGACTGAGATCTGGGAAATTCGGAGGCCAAGTCAACACCTTGAACTCTTTGTCATGTTCCTCAAACCATTCCTGAACAATTTTTGCAGTGTGGCAGGGTGCATTATCCTGCTGAAAGAGGCCACTGCCATCAGGGAATACCGTTGCCATTAAGGGGTATATGTGGTCTGCAACAATCTTTAGGTAGGTGGTACCTGTCAAAGTAACATCCACGTGAATGCCAGGACCCAATGTTTCTGACCAGAACATTGCCCAGTGTATCATACTGTCTCCAGCCTGCCTTCGTCCCATGGTGCATCCTGCTGCCATCTCTTCCCCAGGTAAACAATGCACACGCACCCAGCCGTCCACATGATCTAAAAGAAAATGTGATTCATCAAACCAGGCCACCTTCTACCATTGCTCCATGGTCCATTTCTGATGCTCACGTGCCCATTGTAGGCGCTTTCGGCGGTGGACAGGGGTCATCATGGGCACTCTGACCGGTCTGCGGCTACGCAGCCCCATACACAGCAAGCTGCGATGCACTGTGTGTTCTGACACCTTTTTATTATGGCCAGCATTACATTTTTCAGAAGTTTGTGCTACACTAGCTCTTCAGTGGGATCAGACCAGACGGGCTAGCCTTTGCTCCCCACGTGCATCAATGAGCCTTGGGCGCCCATGACCCTGTCGCCGGTTCACCGGTTTTCCTTCCTTGGACCACTTTTGGTAGGCACTAACCACGGCATTCTGGTAACACCCCACAAGACCTGCCATTTTGGAGATGCTCTGACCCAGTCGTCTAACCATCACAATTTGGCCCTTGTCAGAGTCGCTCAGATCCTTAAACCTGCCCATTTTTCCTGCTTCCAACACATGAAATTCAAGAACTGACTGTTCACTTGCTGCCTAATATATCCCAGCCCATGACAGGTGCCATTGTAATGAGATAATAAATGTTATTCACTTCATCTGTCAGTGTTTTAATGTTGTGGCTGATCAGTGTATATAGAGCTGAGGTGCTCATGTGGGTTCGAATCCAACTTATATCGTATCCCAATTCCACCCTTCCCTTTTCTCCCTAGAAGTTCCTGCCATCTCTCTACATTTATTCTTTTGCAGACATAAAAAATAAATCAGGTGTAAGGGAGCTCTCGTAACTGTAAAAGAAAAAGCGTGCTCAGCAAGCAGCTCCAAAAAACAGTGATGCCAGGTTTGCCTCAGCGCACTGCCAAGAGAAAAACCCGTGTCACTTGGAATTCATCAGCGGCTGCAGTGCAGGAGAAACGTCACTCGCCCAGGGAAATGCTCTGCAAATTGACGTGAATAAAAATAAATGGAGTCATTTTAGCTCCACAATACAATGTGGTCTGACTGAGGGCTCTAAGGCGTTTACACTGTGTTCCCTGTGCACGTGCGAGTGAGTGTTTGTGTGTGTGTCTACTGCAAAAAGATCTGGAAAAATGGATTTTAACAAAACCAAAACCACATTCTCTTTTGCAGGAAACAGATCTGTGAAATTATGAAAGTGCATTACACTAATAGTGCTGAAATCGATCCAAGTGAATGAGAAATGAAATAGAAATGTTTTGAGTTTTGAAAAGCAATAGTTTAAAAGCAATAGTTCACCCGATAATTACAATTTTTGCATCATTTACTCATCAACATTTTCTTGCTTCCATCTACACTGGGCACGTCCGTTGACAGCGCGTCGCAACAGCTTGAGGCCATCTACACTGGATGCATCAAAGCGAATGTTCTAAACCATTTACAGTTGAAGTCAGAAGTTTACATAAACCTTAGCCAAAAATTTAAACTCAGTTTTTCACAATTCCTGACATTTAATCGTAGAACACATTCCCTGTCTTAGGTCAGTTAGGATCACTACTTTATTTTAAGAATGTGAAATGTCAGAATAATAGTAGAGAGAATGATTTATTTCAGCTTTTTATTTCTTTCATCACATTCCCAGTGGGTCAGAAGTTTACATACACTTTGTTAGTATTTGGCAGCATTGCCTTTAAATTGTTTAACTTGGGTCAAACGTTTTGGGTAGCCTTCCACAAGCTTCTCACAATAAGTTGCTGGAATTTTGTCCCATTCCTCCAGACAGAACTGGTGTAACTAAGTCAGGTTTGTAGACCTCCTTGCTCGCACAAGCTTTTTCAGTTCTGCCCACAAATTTTCTATCAGATTGAGGTCAGGGCTTTGTGATGGCCACTCCAATACCTTGACTCTGTTGTCCTTAAGCCATTTTGCCACAACTTTGGAGGAATGCTTGGGGTCATTGTCCATTTGGAAGACCCATTTGCGACGAGCTTTAACTTCCTGGCTGATGTCTTGAGATGTTGCTTTAATGCATCCACAAAATTATTCTTCCTCATGATGCCATCTATTTTGTGAAGTGCACCAGTCCCTCCTGCAGCAAAGCATCCCAACAACATGATGCTGCCACCCCCATGCTTCACGGTTGGGATGGTATTCTTCGGCTTGTAAGCCTCACCCTTTTCCTCCAAATGTAACGATGGTCACTATGACCAAACAGTTCAATTTTTGTTTCATCAGACCAAAGGACATTTCTCCAGAAAGTAAGATCTTTGTCCCCATGTGCACTTTCAAACTGTAGTTTGGCTTTTTTATGGCAGTTTTGGAGCAGTGGCTTCTTCCTTGCTGAGCAGCCTTTCAGGTTATGTCGATATAGGACTCATTTTACTGTGGATATAGATACTTGTCTGCCTGTTTCCTCCAGCATCTTCACAAGATACTTTGCTGTTGTTCTGGGATTGATTTGCACTTTTCGCACTAAACTACGTTCATCACTAGGAGACAGAATGCGTCTCCTTCCTGAGCGGTATGATGGCTGTCTGGTCCCATGTAGATTATACGTGCGTACTATTGTTTATACAGATGAACGTGGTACCTTCAGGTGTTTGGAAATTGATCCCAAGGATGAACCAGACTTGTGGAGGTCCACAATTTTTTTTCAGAGAACTTGGCTGATTTCTTTTAATTTTCCCATGATGTCAAGCAAAGAGGCACTGAGTTTGAAGGTAGGCCTTAAAATACATCCACAGGTACACAATTCTGTACACCTCATATCAGAAGCTAATTGGCTAATTGCCTAAAGGCTTGACATAAATTTCTGGAATTTTCCAAGCTGCTTAAACACACAGTTAACACACTGGAAATGTGATATTGTCAATTAAAAGTGAAACAATCTGTCTGTAAACAATTGTTGGAAAATGACTCCTGTCCTAAATGACTTGCAAAAACTATAGTTTGCCAATATTAAATCTGTGGAGTGGTTAAAAAATTAGTTTTAATGACTTCAACCTAAGTGTATGTAAACTTCTGACTTCAACTGCATTTGCCTTGTTGGTAGGGAATAGGGCTTCCATAAACTGTCAGCGCTATGTGACACAATGTGGCTCGACACATCCAATATAGACAGCATCACTGATTATGATTTCTATTTGCTTTTTGATGTGACACGCTGCTCGTGTCCGGTGTTAATAGGGTGTTAGACACAATGTCTGAGCTGCTCTTTTCCATACAGTAAAACTGGATGGCGATTTATATTGCCAAGCTCAAACAAATCTGCAAAAGTACATAAAAGTAGTCCACACAATTCTGCTATATGGTGCTATAAATTTTAAGTATTCTGAAGCCATATGATTTTTGTGACCAGACAGAAATGTAAGATGTTATTGGGTCTTTTGTGAGAAAATGCGATTGCTAATGCACACATGCCATCCGTGGTTACTGGACTACTGTGTGCACTGTTATTTCCTTCATCCTAATATATTAACAATTTATTTTACAGTATGTGCAAATAAATTATTAAACTTGGATGACTAAAAAGAATGTTGTTCCAAAGATAGATATGTTCGTAATCTTTCATCAAAATTTAATAACTTGAGTCTACAATGACTATACTTTTCAGCTGACATCACAAAGCCCTTCTATTTTCAAACACCTCCCCTCCATCTACCTGACATATACAGACCCAGACCACTTTTCACAATCCAATTAATTCCTGATGGATAAAATAAAGTCTCACCCTACATTATTTCTTTAAATATCATGTTTCAGTTGGAAAGCCAGACCCATCATCACCCAACATCAGTTCCTGACCTCACTGATGCTCTTGTGTCTGAATAGAAGCAAATCCCTGTAGCCAAGTTCAACATCTAGTGGAAAGCCTTTCCCAGAAGAGTGGAAGTTGTTATAGCAGCAAAGGGAGGGATTAATGCAAATGTGTTTGATAAATGTTTAACATGGGTGTAACCACATACTTTTGGCCTAAGTTACATTACGGAAGTAAAATGGGTTGCAAATGCCATTTCTTGTTGACATGTTTTCTTGCTCACAGTGAATGCACAGGGACCTTATACCTAGGTGTATGATGTGTTGACCATCTGTCTGTGATATTGGAGCACACAGCTGGCTGTTAGGTAATTCATTAGTACTATAGACCACAATGCCTCTCATATGGGGAATGCGGCGTCCAAAGATGATTTACCAAAGAAAACAGCTTAGTCCTCCAGGAAAAATTTTGTTTAATCCTCCATCTCTTTGTTTAATCATTAACACACAAAACTGTCTGCAATGTCCACTTTCTTTCCCACAAAGCATCAGTTATTTCTGATAAGGACTATAGAGCACAACAGTGTCTCCCCACTTTTTCAGCTGTTTTGGTTCCGGAAGTATTTTTCCCATTCCATTCACATAAAATCCTTCATAAAAGGGTTCTAAGTCATGAACCAAACCAACCAGCTCCGAAGTGAATCACAACATTGCAGACTTTGATTTGAAAATTATAAAACTATTAATTTTAAGTTGTTGATTGTAAGTATAGAAACATTATATTTTAAAGTTATTGCAACATATTCATGTGCACATATATAAGTTTTTTTTTTCTTCCCTTTTTCACCCTAATTTGGAATGCCCAATTCCCAATGCGCTCTAAGTCCTCTTGGTGGCGTAGTGACTCGCCTGGCAGAGGACGAATCTCAGTTGCCTCCATGTCTGAGACTGTCAATCCGTGCATCTTATCACATGGCTTGTTGAGCGCGTTACTGCGGAGACATAGCGCGTGTGGAGGCTTCACCCTATTCTCCACGGCATCCACGCACAACACACCACGCACCCCACCGAGAGCGAGAACCACATTATAGTGACCACGAGGAGGTTACCCCATGTGACTCTACCCTCCCTAGCAACCAGGCCAATTTGGTTGCTTAGGAGACCTTGCTGGAGTCACTCAGCACGCCCTGGATTCGAACTCACGACTCCAGGGGTGGTAATCAGCTTCTTTACTCGCTGAGCTACCCAGGCCCCCTCATATATAAGTAGTTTGAGAGTGTAGGGAGAGCAAGTCATTCACAGTGTGTCATGGGACCGGGTGGTCGCTGCAGAGCTCTTTAGGTGCGCTTTGTTGGTAGCAATATTCTGATTGGTGGATCGTTCTCTTGAGGTTTATGGGTAGTGTAGTTCCTCACCAGGAATTCTGTGCACAAGTTGAAATAACGGCAACTGATGGCTTCATTAGAAGCATATACCATCAATTAACAGCCTCAGAACTTACAGTAGGTTACAGTATTGAAAAAGTTTTCGGGATTTTTACTTCCGGAACCAGACTGTTGCGCTCTGTTAGTGATCAGTACTACCGTGAACAATTCAGATTTGAAATATCTCCCATCACCATTCACTATTACTCAGCATGCTGAATCTGATCAGAAGACGTCACTGTAAAGAAATGTGTATCTTAAAAGAAATCAAATATTAAAATGCTACAATTAAAACCTGCTAATTGGTAAACTGTCTATTTACCTTGCCATACAAGGTGAAAAATTATATTGGATTTAACAAGACCATACATCAGTGTAGTAGCCAAGGGTGTAGCCAAGGGTGGGCCATATAAACCCAGAATATTACAGATTATTCTTTGACTTCAAATATATATTTTTAATGGGGGCCTGGGTAGCTCAGCGAGTACTGACGCTGACTACCACCCCTGGATGGTGTGAAGCCTCCACACGTGCTACGTCTCCGAGGTAACTCAGACGCGGAGGCAACTGAGATTCGTCCTCTGCCAGGCGAGTCACTACGCCACCAAGAGGACTTAGAGCGCATTGGGAATTGGGCATTCCAAATTGTGGAGAAAAAAAATATATATTTATTTTTTTTATAGTTTAAAAAATGCATAAATTCTGATTTCTAAAAATGTGAAAGAAGTGTTTGAATGTGCCACCTTTCTGTTGTTAAGGAACATTTGGTAAAAATAAAAATAAAATAAAATAAAAAAAAACTTCCATCCATTTTTCCTTTGGCCCATCCAAAAATTCATTCTTGGCTACGCCCTTGCAGTATAATAATTTTACTGTAAAAAAAAAAACAAAAACAAACAAAAAAAAAACAGTACAAATTGAATTAGCTAGAATGTTAGAGACTGACAGATTAAGTCACCATTCTCTTTCATTTACTTCTTTCATTGTATAGAAAACAGATGCAATGAAAGTGAATGGTAACTGAGGCTGTCATTCTGTCTAACATCTTCTTTCACAGATGAAAGAAAGTCATATGGGTTTTGAACAATATGAGTGTGAGTAAATGATGACAAAATTGTAATTTTCTCTGCAAGTTTTTTCAAAGTAAATGGTGTGAATTAGCCAGAATGTTAGGGACTGGCAATCTCAGTCACCATTCACTTTCATTGCATCTTTTTTTCCTTACAATCAAAAGTAGTAAATGGTGACTGAGGCCACCATTCTGTCTGGCATTTCCTTTTGTGTTCCATGGAAGATAAAAAGTCATACGGGTTTGGAACAACATGAGGGTAAGTAAATAATGACAGAATTTTTTTTTTTTTTTTTTTTTTTTTTTGAGCAAACTATCCCTTTAATAACCATCCGCTTGCACCTTTGCATGTTGAGAGTTGATAGGTGATCTCATAAGAGCAAATATACAACTAATCAGTCAAGCATTAAGAAATAGAGAAAGATTTGAACTGAAAGTTCACTGGGATTGCTACTAGTGGAGAAAAAAAACCTAGATTGGATGCAATTGTGACCTTTTATACAAACTGTGTTGCCGCGAGGCTGCATGACAGCACGGTAACAATGCACATTTTCTGAGATGGCTTGTTGTCTGTGATCACAAACTCGAAGATGCTTTGATATGCAAAGAAAAAGTATTTTTAAGCTGGGAACATTAAACATGCAGTCAAAAACTTTGTTCTTTTCCATTGTAGATGTGTCTGTCAAGCAACATCTATTGCCTCTGAATATCGTCAGATCTTTGTCTCGCACACAAAAGCATCGGCCAGACCGAGAAGACTCAACTTCCCATTACATAACACACACATTAGAAGTCTCATGAGGATGTTGCATTCAAAAGCCCTCTGAGCTGTTCACAACTATTTGATCTGCTCTCTCATTCGATGCTAAGCAACTTAATGCCAATTTCTGTCTATATGACTCAGACTTGTTAGCTCCTTGTGCAAAAAATTAAAGGAAACAATTCAGCAACCTTTTGCATCATAGAACATTTAAATGCCATTTAACCAAAGTCACATATCCAAACATCATGCACTGCAGACAAGCATTATTAAGAAGTTGTTCTGAGGTGCAATATCCACTGTGTGGCGTTAAACGCGAGTTCAATGTTCTTCCAAACAGACGAGGATTTTAAGGTTAATTGTTTTAATCAACAAAACCAACCTCCCTACCCTAAATCCTAAACCTAACCGATAGTGTTTGAATAAGCAAACGTGAGATGAAAAACACAATCACGTCATTTTGTGGTGCTTCTATGACACTTTCGGCTTGCGTGCTCTTCAGGACTCATACCTTGGTGCTTTGCATCGCAAGTGCAATGCGATATCAGTTGCATTCAAACAAGCATATAAATGTAGTTGTTTATGTAAAACAAACATTAAAATAAATCATGCGCTACAGTAAAAGTGTTTAGATGTCATAAGATAGCATTGTGTGAGGAACAGGGCAAAAAGTAAGTGTTTATGAACTGATAATCTGCCGTTTTACTCGTGATTTATGTGAAAGAGAATAAAAGTCATTGTTATTGTTTATTTCACCAGGAAACTGCCACGATTCGTACAACGAGCCACGTAAAACACATTTAGCAAATAATGTAGGTAATGTGTTTCTATGAGACCAGGTAACTTTTAAGCCCCAAAACGACAACAAATGCACCTTGCAAGCATCATAAATAGCCCAGACGACTCATACACCATATCAAAGTCTTCTGAAGCCATATGATAACTTTGTACGAGGAACATATTGATATTTAAGTTATTATTCACTGAAAATCTTACTTTACAGCCATAGTCACTATTCATTTTCATTGTATTGAAAAGAGAAGCTTGGCTCTCCTTTTGTGTCCCACAGAAGAAAGCGATACATGTTTGGAATGACATAAGAGTGAGTTAATAATGACATAAGTCGTTTTTGGTTGAACTGTTCCTTTAAAAACATCCATGTATATGCAAAAAATTAAATAAAACAAAAAATTACACAAAAGGTATTTATTCCCCAGACAAACTAGTACCAGACAGAAGCGTTCACATCACATTAATTGCAAGACATGCATGAAATATCAGCCATCTGTGTTGCATTCTATTTGCAATGTTTAAGCGTTTATAGACATACAGTACTTCACATTGATGTCTTATGATAGCATGCTACCATAAATAGTCCAAGAAGATATTACAAATATTAGTTTTGACATGCTGAATTATTTATGAAAGCCTTTAGAGTCATACATAATCATTAAACTTTACTCTAACTGATGTATTTTCACTTTAAACCGATGCATTAAAACAAACAAGCAATTTACACATTAGGCTCTAACTTTACCTAAATGCTTAAAAAGAAATAACCATGTTATTCATTCTATATTAGATTAACACACATAAAGATATTATCCAGGGCTATTCTGCATCAATTAGAATATAGATGCTGAATTTTAATAGCCCTGGAAGTTGGTGCAAGCTGTCAGCGATGTGGAGTCACTCACCCGCTGATGCTGAGATGTGATGGTCTCTCCTCTGCTCAGCAGAAGAAATTAAGATGCCTCGCACTCTCTCTCTCTTCTCCACCCTGATGCAGGAATGATGCTTTAATTCTGTCTTTAGGGAGAAGAAAACCAAATCCCCACCCCCTCTTATATGATCGAGTCACATGCGGTCTGATCCAGTGAGAAAGAGCAGAGAATTTATTTACAGGGCACATACCTGATGAAGATGTAGACATTTATTAAAGTGATAGTTCACCCAAAAAAAGAAATTGAATTCTGTTATTATTTACTCACCCTCATCTTGTTCCAAACCCACGTGACTTTCTTTTTCACATGGAGTACAAAATGAGATAATTTACTTTCATTATATGGAAAAAGACGCAATGGACGTGAATAGTGACTGAAACTAACATTCTGCCGAACATCTTTTGCGTTCATACAGTTCTGGAACAACATGAGGGTGAGTAAATAATGACAAGACTTTTCATTTTTATGGTGAACTGCCACTTTAAAGAAATGTTCTGGGTTCAATACAAGTTAAGCTCAATCGACAGCATTTGTGGCATTAACTCATTAACTTTAAAAACAGCAAAAATCAGGATACAATAAGGCATTTACAATGGAAGTCAATGGGGCCAATTGTTGGAGGGTTTAAAGGCAGAAATGTGAAGCTTATAAATTTATAAAAGCATTTACATGAATTATTCTGTTAAAACTTGTGTATTATTTGAGCTGAAAAGTTACTTAAATTCATCATTTTGAAGTTTTAGGGTTTGCAGCGTTATGTCATCATGGCAACAAAGTTATAAAAGTTTATATAACTTCACACAGATGCGGTTAGTACGTGATTTTATCACACTAAAATCTTGTTAACACACATATTGTTTACGTCTTGTGTTTATACTTTTGAAACAGTGAGTATTTTAATGTTTACAGATTGACCCCATTGACTTCCATTGTAAGTGTCTCACTGGAAACAAAATCTTTCCTTTTTGAAAGAAAAGGATGGACGAATCAAGATTCAATTTTATGGGGGCCTGTGTAGCTCAGCGAGTACTGACGCTGACTACCACCCTTGGAGTTGCGAGTTTGAATCCAGGGTGTGCTGAGTGACTCCATCCAGGTCTCCTAAGCAACCAAATTGGCCTGGTTGCTAGGGAGGGTAGAGTCACATGGAGTAACCTCCTCGTGGTTGCGATTAGTGGATCTCGCTCTCAATGGGGCGTGTGGTAAGTTGTGTGTGGATCGCGGAGAGTAGCATGAGCCTCCACATGCTGTGAGTCTCCGCGGTGTCATGCACAACGAGTCACATGATAAGATGGGCGGATTGACGGTCTCAGAAGTGGAGGCAACTGAGACTTGTCCTCCGCCACCCAGATTGAGGTGAGTAACCGCGCCACCACGAGCACCTACTAAGTAGTGGGAATTGGGCATTCCAAACTGGGAGAAAAGGGGATAAAAAATTAAAATAAATGTTTTAGTGGTTATCAACATTATACCACAAATGCTGTTGATTGAGCTGAGCTTGTGTTGAACCCGGAACATTCCTTTAAGTCTACCCCCCTCTGCCTAACCACACACAGTCTATTCTGGATTTCTTTGTATTCATTTCTGTTTTTCATACATGAACTCTTTTTAATTACTGTCTTGCTCTTTGGCTCATTAGTTTTAAAAGGTCACAGACGCCTCAATGAGAGCAAAATGACCAATTATACTACAATTTGTTGTAATCAGAAACACTGAACAGAAATATCGTAAGTGAGCATGCATCATCATGTGATTCTACTGCCCTCTGGTGATTATTTTTGTAGTGAATCACCCTTACAAACCTTCACCATGGTAGACATACTGTAGTTTGCATCAAAATACCATCTTTAATACAGTTCCCTTACAAAAAGTACTATGATGTATATCATATTACTGCACTGGGAAAAAAACTTTTCTTTTTTTTTTGCCTTACTTGTGGTAAAAATATCTAAACATCCTTTAAACAAGAAAAAAATAATAATTATTGAGAAGCAGAACGACATAAGCTATAAAGTCTTGTTTTCAGAGATGTCTTACTAAATTTAGTGAGGTTTATAGTTAAAACAAGTAAAAACTATTTGCCATTGAGCTAAGAAATGCATAGTGAATGTGAATCGCCAAAAAGAGGAATGTGGAAGTGAAAGCGTAGATTTATAGTAAAAAAGCACTCGAGTATTGATCTGTTTCTCATCCACACTTATCATATTGCTTCTGGAGACATGGATTAAACCACTAGAGTTGTATGGATTACTTTTATGGTGCCTTTATGTGCTTTTTGGAGCTTAAAAATTCTGGTTAACACCATCATTGTATGGATTTATTCGCTTAAAAACCATGCACACAATGTGGTCTCCTCGCAACATGACGGTCAGTCCGAAGAGTTTTGGGAGCTCATTCAGAGCTTCATTCAGACACTGATCTCAGGTCAGGACCCCTGCAGTCCATCTTAATACCTATCTAGTTTTGGAAGAATTTAATGGGAAATGTCAAGTTTGATATTGAGATTCCATGAGACTGTCTCACACGAGATTACAGAGGTCTTTTTCTCAGGAGAAACCACTAGGAAGCAGAAGACTATAGAAAAAGTCTCCATTTAATCTCCATTACAATCTAGGAGAAACAACTGAGAAATTAAAAGAGATCTCATGTGTGATGTTTTCTTTCCTTAGGGAATATTCCATACCAAGTCCCTTCAGCCTCCCAGAAAAATCCACAGCGTCATTCACAAGAACGTCCGTCACAGCCCTGTGGCGTAACAGCTGGCTTTCTCCCAATAAACCGACTGCACACGTTCCCATTCTGCTGCACAGCTGCAATCCATTTGTTTCATTTAATTGCTTTTGCAACAGTTTATATAGTTTAATATTGTCAGAAGGTTGCCAATTGTCCATGTGACTTCAAGATTACAACAAAACTATCTTTACTGGTCAGCAGTACCTGAGAACAGAGCTCTGAGGGGGAGAAGAAGCCAAATTAAATGTCCAGAGAAGATACATAGCCAAGCATTCTGTAAAATGTATTTCACTTGCTGCTGAATCAAACATATCAATCTATCGTAATGGCACCTGTCTGCCATCCATCCATCTACCTACCTACCACTGTCTGTCTGTCTGTCTGTCTGCCAGCTTATCTACAACTCAATATATGTCCATCCATCCAATTACAAAACAAAAATTATAAGACAATCATGAAGTTGTGTGCTTCTTGTTTATTGTTATGTAGGAGTTCATGTTGGTTAATTGCATTGCTAGTCAAACAACACGATCAACCCTTTTAGCTTGTGTAAGGCTCACTGTCTGGCATGAGAAGAGATGCTGGGTTAAACATACAGTATATCTTAATGGCAATTACACATGTTTAGTAAGTACATTCTCCTCTACAAGATAATCATGTACAATATACAAGTTTAAAAAATATAGTTTGTTTGCATTGAGTTCCACAACCATCGTTTTTCTCTTCACGATGAAGAAGTATTCATAATAGTTGTTTCGGACCGTTTGCTTTCCGTGTAGCGTTGTGAAGAGATCTGGGACTATGTTTCATTTTTAAAGTAAAAATAATAAATTGGTCACTGACACACACACACACACACACACACACACACACACACACACACACACACACACACACACAGTTGTGTGTAAATATTTACAACATTGAGACAAAGTGTTGTTCCTTTAAGAAAAGAAAAAGAAAAGAAAAATGCATGGTTGAAAAAGAAGACAGGACTTCAAAAGCAAAGAGCAGCATTCTCAGATACAAACACACTTGCACTCTTCAGGACAATAAACACACAACAGTACGCCGGATACATGATACGTCCCCTGGGCTAACAGGCTGTCCTCACCGCCTGTGGGAAAACAAACTCCAAGAGCACTGACTCAGTGTTTTTCTGTATTTTTACACAAAGCCGTAGTTCTGAGTGAAGAAAGTCAATCAAGGCTAGAAACGATGAATGTAACTGCAAGTTGGCAAAGACACTTTTTTGTAAAGGCTATGAATGAAGTACAGAAAGACTTGCTGACACCAAATGCTGTCAGAGTGTGTTCGAAAATACAAGGAAAGATGCAATAACTTTCTAAAAGCACATGCGAAAAGCATTTTAAATAAATGAATTACAAAATACTGCTGACATCGAATGCAATAAGAAACAAAAGTGAATATTAAAGTGTTAAAGGAGAAAAAGAAATCGAAAATCAGAAGACAGCATTGCAAGAAAATGTAGGCATGTGACTCTGGAAAAACAATACAAATATAAATCAAGTTTGTCCATCATAGAGGGCCCTTACAACACTTTTCAGACCCCTAATTTATCCAAAGCTCTTTACAAGCTAGAAATCACCAGGGTAACAAATGTGCAGTCACTTTAAAAACAGTGATTTGGAAATTTAAGTTCATACGGTGCTTGGTAAGCAAGTACTACACATATTTGTTTTAAAAAAGACAGCAAAATATAATAAAAAAATTCTAATATGCAGGTTTTGCAGCCAAGCAAAGACAACTGCAGGGTGACCTGATGCACGCAGAACAGTAATTCAGTTACACTAACAAGCCAGGAATCGGGGGACAATTTGTCCCATGAAAAACCTCCTCAATCACAGAACTCCGAGTCAGGACATCTCTCTTGAAGGGGACTAAAGGCAAACGCGAGGGTGTCCTGACCCGACTGGACTGAAGTTCTCCTGCAGTTTAGGAGCAGAATCTTAAGGACGCTGGGCTTTACGTGAAGGCAGAGGACGAGGAAATAAGCACAGGATTTGAATTACGCATACTGGGACAATACTGATCCTTCCACCTGATACTACAAGGGATTGCACGTTCAAGTCTGAATTTAGTCTACCGATAAGATGGCGCTGGCACTAAATGAAACCTGTCAAGAACATGTCATGCTCATATTTCACACTGAAATCAAAAGAAAGCAATGAGAATGAGTTTTGAATCAAGAACATGAAGTCTATTTTTAGGACCATTCAGATTTTTTGCTTTGTGACATTCTTTTCATGACAATGAAGCAAATTTCCCTCCTAAATTCTCACCATTGTAATGTGATAAAAATATATATATCTCATTTAAATGGTAAAATACTTATGCACCATGGTAGTATTTGCTGTAAACAGACCGAACTAATGTACTATAGTAATGAGAATCACCATTGAGAATAATGGGAATTCACTGCAAAAAATAAATAAATAATTTTTGTCTTTTTTCAGTACAAATATCTAAACATTCTTAACCCAAGAAAAAATGACTTGAGATCCAGAATGACATAAGATGTCTTGTTTGCAGAGAAATCTAACAAAATGTAGAGGAGTTTGTGCTTTAAATTTAAAAAAATGCCAATGGGGTAAGAAAAAATAAAAACTTTGTTTTCCTGTTGAATCACATTTCTTTTGCTTTTGCTTTTACCACATTGGCAATTTTTATTTTTTATTTTCTTATAAGCTTAAACATTAATAAATTGTGTTCGATTTCTCTGAAAACAAGGCAAAATACCTCGTCACTTCTTAAGTAAATTGATCTTGTTTTAAGAATGTTTACATATTTTTACTGGAAAATAAGACAAAAATGCTCAGCATTTTTGTACTTTTTTTCCCCCAGTGCACACAAGTAAAACATTCCAACGCATCACAATAAGAATTGGGGGGAATTATTTTCAATTGATGAAAAAATCTGGACAGTCCTAATAAACTCACTTCATTTTCTGAATGCAAAATATTTAAATTCATATTTCTTTCTTTTTGATTTGGGGTTGAAATAGGACCTGAACATCTTTTCATTAGTTTCAGAATATCCTTTCCTTGCCGAGAATCCCTTGTGTTTTGTTCCCGATTACTTTAGTAAAAGACGACGTGATTATTTCTGATACTCCGTCCCCTTTCCGTTAGAATATCATAATGCTTCTCAGAAAGTGTTCTCGCTTCATTTAAAAGAGAAAGGCAAAAAAAATTGAACGAGGGATTATTTTCAAGATGAATAAAAATGCTAAAGCTTTCCCACACGCGCTGAATTTAGCCTGAATGAATCTGAGCAAAGTCCACATCCAAAAGAATGTGATTTTGCAGGGGCTGTTTTGGGTTTATTTTAGTATAAGGCGTCATGATAGTCACAGTGGTTTCAGAGTGTGGGGTTAAAAGGCTATGCATCCAATTCACTCCATCCAGATGTCTCTGAGCTCATGTGGACCGCTCGCTAGACTTTTTTCTTTTTTTTTTTGTCTTTTTTGTGTCATCTCTCCGTATATTTACGGTCACATCTCAGGCGTTCAGGAGCGGCTGGCAACAACAAAAGCACTTCCTGTCAACACAGAAAAACAGACGTTATTATTGTACAACTATTGGGCTACAAAAAACACTAAAAGCCTATTCACAAGCACCATTCACTTTCATTGCATTTTTTGTCCATATTATGAAAGTGAATGATACTGACATGTTGCTTAACATCTCCTAATAAAAAAAGTGATGAATCTTTGGGACAGTTGATGAGTTCAGGTGTTTAGTGAGCAGAATTACCCGTGTTTTAAACAGTGCTGGAATCTGAATCTCATCTGTGACTCTTCTGCTGCTGCATCAGTCCCACATTCTCATACACACGAGAGCTGTCATCACGCATACTGTAAAACACAAACAGCAAATTCTAACAACCACAAGAAAAGGCTGATTTGTGAATTAATTTCTCATATAATCTATTAAAAGGCCCATACTGTGGAAAATAGGATTTCCCTTCTACTTCTGAAATAAACAAGTTTGAAGAGTCAATATTAAACATTAACCAGGGGTGGACTGGGAAGAGAAATCACGGCCCATTCGTTCCGTTTCGCTGCCGGCCCGGTTCTCCCGATGGCCAGTCCAACCCTGATTGGCCCCAAAGTGCGTCGGCCCACCGGGAAAATGCCCGGTATGCCAGATTACCAATCCAGCCCTGACATTAACTAAAAGTACACTGGAAAAAAAAGATGCTTTGAATTTACTTGATTAAATCATGTACATCTGCTTCAAATAATTAAGTTACATCAACATAATTTTTCCCGCTTAGTTTAGCTCACAATTAATCGAAAAACTAATCGTGATTACGGCTGCCACGATTATGTAATTGTGAAAATTGACGATTACAGTGTTCAATTTATGTCTGCTCCTGTTGCGTCAATGGTTTCTAATAACAACATGTTTCTGAAGCAGTTGAGTATTCTAACCAATCACAGACATGTCCGACGCTTTAATTAGTCCTCCATCCAATCAGTAATGACACCTGATCCTAATGTGCAAGTTTTAAACCATCTGATGCCCACATGCTTGCTTTATGATCCACCTCTGTTCACGGTGGCACACTAAAGTTAATACTGAAGAAACCTCACCTGACACTCGAAAAGAAGCTGTAGAACAAGAGCGAAAAGTACTTTGGAATTATTTTGGATTAATTGCATATTGCACTGCTCGCTTTGAACGTAGATGTTAAATACACTGCAAATGAGCATCACGACAAAACTAAAACGCTACCGTTCTAATCAAGGTATAGATGCAGTGTAAACAATTGATTTATTATGCTGATTACACTGCTTAGTTTTTAATGAGAGCATTCGCGAGAGTGCAGAACTTTGTGCAGAGCGTCACTGAGCTTGCGCTGAACTGCAGGGCTCAAACAGTAAACCTGCAGTGAGTGACGGCAGTCATTGTAATGGGAGAGTTTGTCGCGTTGCTCGATTTCTGTGTACAATTTATTAAAAATGTAAAAACAGGGGACCTGTGTAGCTCAGCAAGTAAAGTCGCTGACTACCACCCCTGGAGTCTCGAGTTCGAATTCAGGGCGTGCTGAGTGACTCCAGCCAGGTCTCCCAAGCAACCAAATTGGCCCGGTTGCTAGGGAGGGTAGAGTCACATGGGGTAACCTCCTCGTGGTCGTTATAATGTGGTTCTCGCTCTCAATGGGGCATGTGGTGATTTGTGCGTGGATCGCGGAGAATACCGTGAAGCCACCACATGCCCTACGTATCTGCGGTAACGCGCTCAACAAGCCACATGATAAGATGCGCGGATTGACGGTCTCAGACGCGGAGGCAACTGAGATTCGTCTTCCGCCACCCGGATTGAGGTGAGTCACTATGCCACCACGAGGACCTAGAGTGCATTGGGAATTGGGCATGCCAAAATGGGGAGAAAATAATAAATAAATAAAAATGTAAAAACAGTTTTGTTCCGTCATGTTAATAAGTAGGCCAATGTGAATTTGATTTGTACAAAATAGCAATAAAGTAATTAAGCTTAAGTGTTCTAAGCTTGTTTTGGAGGTGTAGCCAACATAAAGAATATGGCATGAATGGCATGTTTCACGAATCACCGTAATTGTTATCACGTCTGCTCTAATAAGACCCATTTGCCACACAGCTGCTATTAGTAGATTTAAAATGTACACGAATCACACAAACTCTGATCACAAAACTGCAAATGGCCAGATATGATCTAACAATGATCTTACATGAACAAAATCACCATTGAAGATCTAACGGGGTGAATGGGCACCCGTCTCGCCATCATAGCACTTACTGAACGCAGTAATTAACTTGGTCAATTTAAATCGGCTGTTAATAAGTTTGAATATTGAATATGTCATATTATTTACTGTACGTAGACCAATAATTTAAGAGGTAAAGGAACATTGCATGTTTTTGATTTTATATCACCTTTGTCAGGCTTTAGAGGGGTGTTATTGTGTGGGGATGTGTGTTTATCAACCTGTTACATGTCACACAGGCATACTGAATCAAGTAAAAACTGGTTTTGTCAGTACTTCAGAAAGAACCTACATACAGTATATTTCTCCTATGCCACAGATATCCCTTTAAAATAACTTTTATTTGGCCTAACATTAACAAACATTATTACAATATTTAATGCTTGAAAGATGCTTAAAAGAAACTGGAGCGCAGCTCATATCCACCATTGAAATCTGCTACTCTGAAGAACCGCACGGTTGCTTACTTTATGACGTCACGGTAATTTAATCTTTTAACTGACATTTATAATCGCGATTACAATATCAAGGGCAACAATCTGCAATTATGATTTGTCATAATCGTGCAGCTCTAACTCTTTATCAGAAAACTTAATTTGTTCAAGTAATTTCAACATAACAGAAAAAAGGTATTTTTAAGTGACCAAATTAAGTAGCCTTTGAGTGATTTTATGTGTCCCTGACATGATTTATTTTTAATCTATTTACTACATTACTGATTTTTATAATAAGGTTAAGCTAGCTAACTTTTAGCTAGCTAAAGCATATGTTAGCATGCTAAATTAAGTAATAATTGGTCCTTGAGTACAGAAACATACAGCATGTCCTCAACCTAAGCAAAAGCGCCGCTATTCACCACAATGGTTACCCAGCGTAAATAACTGAACATTAAAACCATCAAGTGTTGAGTTTCTTTACTCAAGAACATATTCTTACTCAAAACACATAAAATAGCACTTAAAAGGGATAGTTCACTAAAAAATGAAAATTCTCTCATCATTTACTCGACCTCATGCCATCCCAGATGTGTACGACTTTCTTTCTTCTGCAGAACACAAATTAAGATTTTTTTAGAAGAATATTTAAGCTTTGTAGCTCCATACAATGCAAGTGAATGGTGGCCAGACCTTTGTGCCTCCAAAAATCACATAAAGGAAACATAGAAGTAATCCATATGACTCCAGTGGTTTAATCCATATCTTCTGAAACAGTAGGATAGGTATGGGTGAGAAACAGATCCATTTAAGTCCATTTTTACTCTAAATCTCCACTTTCACTTTCAGATGTTAAAGTGAAACTAAACAGGCACCACATGTGACTTTCAGAAGTAAAAGTGAAAGTGGAGATTTAGAGTAAATAAAATAAAAAAAAGACTGAAATATTGATCTGTTTCTCACCCACACCTATCATATCACTTCAGAAGACATGGATTAAAACACTGGAGTCGTATGGATTACTTTTATGTTTCCTTTTGGAGGCACAAAGTTCTGGTCATCATTCACTTGCATTGTATGGCGTAACAGAGCTGAGATATTCTTCTAAAAATCTTAATTTGTGTTCTGCAGAAGAAAGAAAGTCATACACATCTGGGATGGCATGAGAGTGAGTAAATGATGAGAGAAGTTTTATTTTTGAGTGAACTATTCCTTTAATTTCAAGTGGCGGAGGACGATTCCCAGTTGCCTCCGCGTCTGAGACCATCAACCCACGCATCTTATCACGTGGCTTGTTGAGCGCGTTGCCATGGAGACATAGTGCGTGTGGAGGCTTCATGCCATCCACCGCAGCAACCACGCTCAACACACCACGCGCCCCACCGTGAACGAACCACATTATAGTGACCACGAGGAGTTTACCCCATGTGACTCTACCCTCCCTAGCAACTGGGCCAATTTGGTTGCTTAGGAGACCTGGCTGGAGTCACTCAGCATGCCCTGGGATTCGAACTAGCGAGCTAGCGAACTCCAGGGGAGGTAGCCAGCGTATTTTACCACTGAGCTACCCAGGCCCCTTCAATTTTATTTAATTGTTTAATGTCACCATAACTACATATCATCTAATTGTTACACATTTAAAAATATTTCCTTCTTTAAATAGCTTTAAATATAGTTAGCTGCTTGTTAGTGGCTTGTAGTGTAGCTAACTACTTTTTCAAATGAGTAGCTTGACTGTAGTTTAACTACAGTTATGAGTATCTTGTTGTTTGGGAAGCTACAGTTTCAAAGTTGCTCAACCATGAGCTCATTAACATATGCCCACCCAAATGTACATATCAACATCTATTCAATATTCAGCAGCTTGTCCCCGCCCTGATTAACTCCAGTGTGAACTACACCGATCCCCAGAGGTTAGCCAATCATAACAGAGGTCATTTACATATAGACGCCTTAAAGGTACAGTAGAAAAACGGTTCAATTGTAAGGGTTGGAGAGAGGGTGTAAAATGGAAAAAATTATAATGATGGACTTAAAATGTTGTTACTTCATTTGCTTGTTTGGTTTGGTGTCAGACTCACTCAGCACAGGTTGCCGTTGGCGTGCAGGGCGGCAGAGGGCTCTGGTCTCCTCCAGTGAGGTCAGACAAAGAATATTTGATGTTGGTATACTCGCGTCCTTTAATTTTACTTTTCTGAAAGACAAACAAGCAAAGGAAACAGTTTATCATAAGTCAGACTCTGCAAAAGATGGATGATGTCATAAACCTTCATGACAATTTAAAGCTATATTTAATGCACTATTGTCTTTGTAATGCCACTTATAGAGCTAAATATCCTATTGTAGTGGATAGAATGTATTTACACAACGTAACATGTCCACACACGCATGAACACACCTGTTCCTCCTCAATGCGGCGCTGCAGTGTCTCAATATAATGTTGCACGGCCATGTAGATGAATCTATACTGCGCCTCTGTCTGTACCATTCCTGAACGCTGAGATCGAACCATCTGGATAGTTTTGGGCACGTCGATGTCACAGTCCACTCCTGCAGAACACAAACCACTGGTTAGATCGTTGGAACAAAAATAGAAGTCATTATTATTGGGCTCCAATTTTGACTAAGGGGAAGTTTGCAGTTGGTAGTCTCAATTTAAAGGTTACAAAAGGACCTAAATGTGTCATAAAAGTTGTCCATGAAGCTTGTGCATCACTTTCCAAGTCCTCTGAAGGCAGATGATAAGTTTTGGTAAGAAAGAACAGACAATTTAAGTCACAAACTTCTCTCATAGTGCTCATGAATGCACATCAAACATCAAGATTTTAGCTGATTAGTTCACAAATACCAGCCTGATTATTTTTATTTTTCCAGTGAATAATGACTTTCAGTCAGTTCCTCATACAAACCTATAGTATGGCTTCAGAAGGGCTGGAATATAGCACGAGTCATATGGACTAATTTTATGTAACTTTTGTGTCTTTTTTTAAGCTGAATAGATCCTGTCCCCATTGATTAAAACTGCTTGCAAAAAAAAGAAAGTCATACATGTTTGGAACAACATGACGATGTGTAAATGACGATAATTTTTTTATTTTCAGGGTGAACTTTTCCCTTTATGAACACAAAACAAATTGGCTGCTCTGACTTTACCCTTTTCTCTGATGATATCAATTAAGATGTCGATCACGATAAACGTTCCTGTTCGTCCAATTCCAGCACTACGGAAGAAACAGAAACAAACGTTTTTAATCAGCGTACACACTCGAGCATACACGGCAGGAAACAGCATATTATAATCAGCCCAGATAGGTGTGAGGTGTGTTTCTGAATGTGTTCTCATCACCTGCAGTGCACCACGATGGGTCCAGCCCCTGTTATGCTCTCCTGCTTCATTTTTACTTCTTCCAGGAAGTCCAGCACGCCGCCGGGGTCTGCGGGCACACCGTGATCGGGCCAGGCGCGGAAATGATACTGCCACACTGTACGTTCAGTATTTCCCTGCATAATCAGACAGATCGCAGGTGTTACATACAAACTCTTGTGTTTTTGGGTGATGTAACAGTATCAGCGTTTACCGTACCTGTCCAACTTTCGACAGCTTCAGCTCTCGCAGAATGTAATCATGTGCCAACGTCTCCTTAACGTTCCGTACACGCATGGCTCCATACTCTTTCAGCGCGGACACGTCAGGCCAATATTTCACACACTTACTCTGTGCAGAAAGACCCAAATTCAAACATTGCACACAGAACTTTAAGAAAATCCTGTAAATATAAATACTACCAGACTTTATCTGATAAATATTTCTGTGAGCTGTAAAGAAAAATCGAATTGTTTCTTTATAAAACAATTAAAATGTTTCCAAATTGTCATACCATTACAAATGACCTCACCTTTCCCCGTTCCACTTCTTTTGTTGTCATGACGATAACTCGAGAGTTCTCCTGGAACACCATTCTCCAGAAGTCGCTGATGGTGTTCTGCAGGCAGCCCTGTGTGGCGATGTAGCTCCGCTTCAACTTTGAATTGTTGCACTTGGTCTCAATTTCAGGCTGCAGGGCCAGAAAAACTGTTACAGCACTTTAAACACACTTTTCACATAGGCACAGCACCAACCATAACTCAAATATATCCTGATCTGTTTTAAAACTTCAGCAGCTGATACTCATGCCGTTCATTTTACTATGACACAATTGCTGTAATGATGTGATCATATTATGACATCTTTAACTATCATAGTGGCATCATTGTGCCATGACACCATTCATTACCATATTGACGTCAATATACAATGACATCAATGACTACCATGGTGACATCATTATACTATGACATCATTAACTTCCTTGGTGAGGTAATTATTCTATGACATCACACACTACCTTGATGACATCATACACCACCTTGATGACCTCAATGACTACCATGGAGACATTATACTATGATATAATTAAAAACCTTTGTCAGATAATTATACTATGATGTCATACACTACCTTGATAAAATTAATGGCTACCAAGGTGACATCATTAACTTCTTGGTGAGGTAATTATTCTATGACATCATACACCACTTTGATGGCATCAATGTCTACCATGGTACCATCATTATACTATGACATCATTAACTATCTTGAAGACCTCAATGACTACCTTGGCGACATCATTATACTATGACATCAAATACCCCCCTGATGACATAATACACCCCCTTGATGACCTCAATAACTACCATGGTGACATAATTGTACTATGACATCATTAACTACCTTGGTGAGGTAATTGTTCTATGACATCATACACTACCTTGATGACATCATACACCCCCTTGATGACCTCAATGACCACCATGGTGACATAATTATACTATGACATTATTAACTACCTTGGTGAGGTAATTGTTCTGACATCATACACTACCTTGATGACATCAAACACCACCTTGATGACATAATACACCCCCTTGATGACCTCAATGTCTACCATGGTGACATAATTATATTATGATATTATTAACTACCTTGGTGAGGTAATTATTCTATGACATCATACACTACCTTGATGACATCAATGACTACCATGGTGACATCATTATACTATAACATAATTGACAACCTCTGTGAAGTAATATGCAAGCTTTATGACATCAAACACCACCTTGATGACATCATACACCCCCTTGATGACCTCAATGACTACCATGGTTACATCATTATACTATGACATCAACAACATCTGTGAGGTAATTATACTATGACATAATACATTACATTGATGATATAATTGACTTCCATGGTAACATCGTTATTACGACATCATACACTACCTTGATGACATCAATGACTACCATGGTGACATCATTATACTACAAAATTATTCACTACCATAGTGATGTATTTATACTACTATACCTTCATGACCATTGTGATGTCATTACACTATGTCATCACCCATGACTGTGATGATGTCATTATACTATGTCATCACCCAAGACTGTGATGATGTCATTATACTATGGCTTTTTTGTTGATACACCATAAGTGCACAGCTAAAGTAAAATGGCAGTCAAAACAGTAAAATGTGTAGAGGCAGCAACCTAGCTCCCTTTAACTGCTGAAACAACGGATATTTGGGAGAAGTCTGAACTTTCATAAAATTGTAATTTTTACTCGTAATTACAAATCTGAAAACAACGCGAACAGTTTTTACTAGTTGAAAACTTGTAATTATGGTAATTACAATATAACATGAATGCATCATTACCATGATGAGGTTGGCGTTGATGTAGTCGGATCCTGGCTCGTTTGCGTCACCGTCGTCCACTACGACTCGCGTGTGGTCGACTGAGTGGGAGACACAGAAACAAGCGTGTTAGTCATGATCATTGGCTCATTCACATATGATGCGTCACATACTGAGAGTCTGTTTTTAGGAGCCGATGATGTTCACTCACAGGGTAGAATGTTCTTATATCGGTTCTTGTTCTTGTTTTCTGGCCGCTGTCCCTCTTTGCGACTGTAGAGCAGTTTACACTCCTGCTGTTGAAGCGTCTGTGTACACAGAAGTACAAATGACTCCCATTTCACACATTGACAGATGATTGGTTAATATGACACCAAACAGAGTGCTGATCGGCTCTCACCTCAAACTCTTCCCAAAAGCCTTGTTTGACCTTATCGGTGGCCTCTGCCAGCTTGCTGAGTTCTCGCACCCGGCTCTCGATCTCTGCAGCGTTGATGCGGGTCGTGTTCAGAGGCTGCACAAACACATCAACATGTTACAAAAATGTTTAACAGGCTTTTTCACCAAAAAAATCATCATTTACTCACATTAAAAGGTATCATATGACCTCAGAAGACTTGAAATATAGCGCACAAGTCGCAGGAACTACAATCCATTTTTGGAGCTTGACAGTCTCTGTATGCTTTAACTGAATAAAAAAAAGAGCCATTTGCACATTCTAAACTTCTAATGCCAAACTTCTTCATCAACAACATGAAGTTGAGTAGATGACAGAATATATTCCTTTAACCCAAAACACATCCTAAAGGCCCATAAGTGTGCCTCAATGTAACAAAAATGGTGAACGGTCATTAACACACCTGTTTGAGCTGCAGGACTGTACCCAGCGTTTCCACCATGGGATTTTTCTTGTAGTGTTCCACCAGATCTGTGAGAGAGTCGAATTTCTCTCCACCACCAACGTCATACTTCAGATCATGCTGAAAACACAATAATATCCCACTTATATAACAGAACACAAGGAAATAAGCTCAATGTCACCGTGTTTTGAAACCAGATATACTGATGAGATGAATAGTGTGTAATTTCTAGAAAACCTTTGTTTGTTGCATTGTTGCAATTCCATATGGTGATGCTAGTGGCTCAGAAATTACACACTACACCTTTAAAATAAGGGTAAGTGAAAGTATTTTAACATCCACAAAAATAACATGTTTCTCCCTTCAAGAAATCATCTATCGTCACCTGGCAGCGTATCATGACGTGGGTGACTTTGGGTTTGCTGTCGCTGCTGTCCATCTTGTCGTCGCCAGTCCGTACCGACAGCACAAAATCACCCGGGTGACTCTGACTTTCTCTTACCAGGAAACTTCCATTTTTGCCCTTCTCTGTCAACAGCTTCTCAGCCTCACGACCAGACAGGTGACCATGAAACCACCTTGCAGACAAAGACAATGTCAGAGGAGGGCATTTGGGCACCAATAAAACAGCCGTAAAACACGACTCTCTCACAATCGTGACAGGACAGACAGAAAATGAGCTACGAATGTTCTCACCTCTCTGAAGTGGGATCGGCACAGTTGAGCGGATATTTGAGCTCAATGACATCTCCATTTTTCTCTTTCAGTTGTCCGTGGTGTTCCATGTAATACTGCACCAGCTCAGCTAGCGTGGCAAACTTCTCTCCCCCGTACAAATCGTAATAGTCTCCCGTGTTCTGGATCTTAATGTGGGTGACGGCGCCATTTCGCCTAAAAAAAAATTTTTTAAAAAAGAGAGAGAACTTCTTACAGTGCTCAACAATAAGGATTTTTTTTCTGCTTGCCAAATCAGGCCAGAACTTCAGATTTGAACTTGCTCTGCCAACATTTTTACTGGCCCCTCCAAAATAATAATAATAATTATTATTATTATTATTATACATGATTAATTGCATTATTTTTTTAACACACTATTTATATAATTAATCACACTGAATTAATGCATTAAATCGACAGCCCTAATTATTATGTTTTTCATTTGTTTCTGATTTACCTTCCATGGCTATTTTCATGGCAAAAAACTAAATAATAAAAGGTATTGTTTTGATTTGCAATAATAGCTGAAAATTTTACAGATGCAATGTTTTGCAGTTTGTATTTTCTACATTAGCCAACAACATAAAATTACCTTGTTGATATTTAAATCAGCAGAATTTACGCTCTTTACAGAAATGGCGGTTTTGTTAGAGACAGTACCGGGTTTTAGCACGTGTTCAACAAATCAATGTAAATACTTATAAATGGTACAAATTATGCAAATATACAAAACATTATATATGAAATATAATATCATATTTATTTATTAAATACATGGATTTGTTCATTTTTAAAAAGCCCAAATGTGAACAAAATGATGAAAAACTAATAAAATCTAATTAGTCAATGTAATATTTTCGTAATGTACCTAGTTGGAAGGTCCCCTGTATAATTAACAGCATTAGCTGGAAGATCATTTATTTCATATGTAAGCAGAAGGGACATTGTAACTGATATAAACCCATATGAATCGATATTAAACTGAATCGAATCAAAATTGGAATCGAAAGCTTGTGACTAGGAATTGAATTAGGAAATCTATATCAATACCCAGCCCTAGAAACTGAATTTAAAGATTTTAATTTAATAAAGGAGGAACAAGTCCAAATTGTTTTTGTGGAAATCAACATTATGCAACAAATGCTTAGCTTGTAGTTTATCATCACTTCTCACCTGACAGAAAGCGTGAAGTCTCCAGGGTTGCTTTTGCTAGGACGGGCCAGAAAACTGCCATCTACACCACGAGTGAGTAGAAGGTTCTCAGCCTCCACTCCGGTAATGTTGGGATGGAACCACCTATCATCAGAAACACGACACTGTCTATTAGCATGTGCAAAAGTGACTTCGGTATATGACAAGTAAACAGAATAATTATCAACACAAAGTACTACATACGATGTTGTTGAATAATCTTTTCAGTCAGATCATTGAAGAATGTTTTGTTATTTTTGTTCAGTAATGTGATTGAAGAACTCTACCTTATCAATTTGGTCAATTATGGCAAATAAATCAAATTTAACATGAATGACTTCAGAAATGTCTGCAAATATTCTCAAAAAGATTACAACACTGAAAGAAGCTACAGATGCACAACAATGTAAGATATTAAATACTCCTTTGCATATTACATATTTTAAAAAGTGCAATATGCATCTGTGTACATTTAGAGTGGCCCAAAAAGTATTTGGACACTTAATTTACACTTTAAAAATGTCTGAATGCATATCCATTGCATTAGATAACAAAATATCAAAGCAAGTGTCATCAGCATCCATCTATCTATCTATCCATCCATCTATCTGTCTGTCTATCTGTCTATCTACAGTTGAAGTCAGAAGTTTACATAAACTTAGGTTGAAGTCATAAAAACAGATTTAATATTAGCAAACTATAGTTTTGGCAAGTCGTTTAGGACATCTACTTTGTGCATGACACAAGTAATTTTTCCAACAATTGTTTACAGACAGACTGTTTCACTTTTAATTGGCTATATCACAATTCCAGTGGGTCAGAAGTTTACATACACTAAGTTAACAGTGCCTTTAAGCAGCTTGGAAAATTCCAGAAAATGATATCAAACCTTTAGACAATTAGATTCTGATAGGCTAATTGGAGTCAACTGGAGGTGTATTTTAAGGCCTACCTTCAAACTCAGTGCCTCTTTGCTTGACATCATGGGAAAATCAAAAGAAATCATCCAAGATCCAAGTCTGGTTCATTCTTGGGAGCAATTTCCAAATGCTTGAAGGTACCACATTAATCTGTACAAACAATAGCGCGCAAGTATAAACACCATGGGAACGCGCAGCCATCATACCGCTCAGGAAGGAGACGCATTCTGTCTCCTAGAGATGAACGTAGTTTGGTATGAAAAGTGCAAATCAATCCCAGAACAACAGCAAAGGACCTTGTGAAGATGCTGGAGGAAACAGGTAGACAAGTATCTATATCCACAGTAAAACGAGTCCTATATCGACATAACCTGAAAGGCTGCTCAGCAATGAAGAAGCCACTGCTCCAAAACCACCATAAAAAAGCCAGACTACAGTTTACAAGTGCACATGGGGACAAAGATCTTACTTTTTGGAGAAATGTTCTCTGGTCTGATGAAACAAAAATTTAACTGTTTGGCCATAATGATCATCGTTATGTTTGGAGGATAAAAGGGTGAGGCTTGCAAGTCGAAGAACACCATCCCAACCGTGAAGCATGGGGGTGGCAGTATCATGTTGTTGGGATGCTTTGCTGCAGGAGGGACTGGTGCACTTCATAAAATAGATGGCATCATGAGGAAGGAAATTTATGTGGATATATTGAAGCAACATCTCAAGACATCAGCCAGGAAGATAAAGCTCGGTCACAAATGGGTCTTCCAAATGGACAATGACCCCAAGCATACCTCCAAAGTTGTGGCAAAATGGCTTAAGGACAACAAAGTCAAGGTATTGGAGTGGCCATCACAAAGCCCTGACCTCAATCCGATAGAAAATTTGTGGGCAGAACTGAAAAAGCGTGTGTGAGCAAGGAGGTCTACAAACCTGACTCAGTTACACCAGTTCTGTCTGGAGGAACGGACCAAAATTCCAGCAACTTATTGTGAGAAGCTTGTGGAAGGATACCCAAAACATTTGACCCAAGTTAAACAATTTAAAGGAAATGCTACCAAATACTAACAAAGTGTATGTAAACTTCTGACCCACTGGAAATGTGATGAAAGAAATAAAAGCTGAAATAAATCATTCTCTCTACTATTATTCTGACATTTCACATTCTTCAAATAAAGTAGTGATCCTAACTGTCCAAAGACAGGGAATGTTTTCTACGATTAAATGTCAGGAATTGTGATAAACTGAGTTTAAATGTATTTGGCTAAGGTGTATGTAAACTTCTGACTTCAACTGTATTTATCTATCCATCCATCCATTTATCGCATGTCTAATGAAAACAACGTTGACCTTATGTAGGGCAGATCTTAACCGCAATCAGCTAAATAAAGTCAAATGATGTTTATTCAACCATACTGCTCTCATTTCACACTTCTCTCTTTCACACACACACACACACACACACACACACACACACACACACACACACACACACCATGTCCTACTTCATCATCTCTCTGTCTGTTGTCAAATCTGCCAAAACACAGAATTACCTGTCAAATTACCATAAATAAACGTGTCTTTTACTGTCTTAAAATCCATGACATTAATGTAATTCCTTGTTTCAAAGACTCTTTCAGACTAAAACATTTTCAGTCTCGTCCTGTTATGTTACAATCATTTAATGCATGGCATTAAACACGTTCAATTCGCGCTCAAGCCACTCAAAATATACTAAAAAAATACATTACTTGGATTTATCATCAAAACAAGAGGCAATAAAGTGATAAGAAATGAGAAATAAAGAGATTATCGTGTTTGTTTTGCTAGTTTCTCACCTCCGGGATGTCATCGCTTCCTCACTCTGTTTACTGTAAGTTCACTTACTTTCGGGGTCAAATCTCAGTTTAAATCGACAGTCCGTATTTACCCCGTCATACGGCAGCGGGTCCCGCTCGGTTCGGGTTCGGACAGACGGACATGAGCGAATAAAAGGACGGGAGACAGGGAACGAAAGCACTAGGCCGTGGCCGCGGACAGAGTTTTCTGGAGTCGATTGGAAAAACGTCACCAAAGCTGCGACACACGGCGCGACGCACTGACGCGCCCTCTAGGGGTGGAGAGAAGAACAACAGCACAAAACCAGATCTTCATATTTGACGGCGCTTCAGTGCATTAACAAAAAAAGTAATTAAAAAATACCGCATTACTATGGTATTATTACCAGTGTTAGGTGTAATGCATTACTAAGTAATTACTTTTCAGACAGAGTAATTAGTACAGAAATCTAATTACACTGTAGAAGATGTAATTAGTAGTTAGCAATTAATTACTTTTTTAGAGTAACTTTCCCAACACTGACTATTACTATTAGTAAAGGTATTATAATGCATTAGTAAGGTTTACAGACATTGAAGTCTTTGAAGTACCTGGGGATAAAATGTTAATACCATGTAATTATTCCATGTTGTGTAGCCTATCGAATCATGGTAGATAGTTGGTAGGTAGTTTTTCACTATTTGTAAATAGCATTTTTTAGTTCATTGTCATAATTAGTGGAAGTGTGGATGGCATGTGCTGTCAACATGGCAGCGCCCGTGAGGGGCGACCCACATAATGTAAAATTAAATCGCCTTAATTGAGCTATTGGCATGACTGGCGTCTTCATCTAATGTGAGTGTACATCATTTTAAACATATTTCAAAAATACATGTTAATCATTTTAAAAGGTTATATTAAAACTGACTGAGTGCACCTTTAAATGTCTGTACAACAACAGTAACAGCATCTTTTTTGTTTTTTCTTTTTGTTTTTTTGTAAAAGAGTGGGACAAATTACTGTGTTACGTTAATGAGAATCATCATTGAAAGCAATGTGAATAGTAAAAGTAAAATGTACCGTGTGACGGTAATGAGAATTGGGGAGTAAAATGTGTTTGTTGAAAGTGTCACATGAATGGTCCTATAGGCTTCATCTCGTTTATGCAAAATACAATACATAAATAATTTTTTATTGATTTGGGGTTCAATAATAATAATAATAATAATACCCCTGCAATGTGACAAATGCATTTTTATAAACAGCATGCATAAGAATGCTAAAAGAATGATGAAAATGCTGTTTAGAACTGCTTTAGATGGAGTATAGCACACCACACCACAGGTTATGTCAGTCAGCTGACTATTAAATTGTATTATAATATATTGTATAATTAAAATTGTAATTGTATATAATATGAAGACTAATGTATGACAAATATGGTTCAACATAACCCATTTAACATATATTTCACATTATTTGTATTACTATTTAATGACAATAAGAATCAGGTGTATTGGCCAAGTAGCAATTTTAAGGAATTTGGCTTCGTAGGTTGCTCCAGAGCAAACCACAATTTGCATTACTAGCATATGCAATGTATAAATTTTCAATAAACACTTTACAAAAAATATACATGATTTTTATGTCTATGCACATGTTGCTCTAAATTGTTTTCAGTCTGTAATGCCATGTATTCTCATTGATAGTTGCCTTTAATGTTGTATTTTCATACAACATGAATGCAATAAACAAAACAACCCAACTAGATTTTGCAATCGCGAAGTGCGCTCTATTTTTTTGTCCCCGCACGCGGCCCGTCTAAAGCTTGACGTGGCATCATCAGTGGAGCAGCAGCACTGTCAATCTCCGCCTTACTCCGCGTTACATGAATCGGTCGAGCGCGATATAAACGCTGTTTTATGGGTTTTAAGCTGCATTAATACCGCGGATTAGACATGTTTACGTTCACGGAGCTCGTGCTGCTGCTCTGCGCGCTGTCCTACACCGCGTCCGGTTATTTCGTGAGCATCGACGCGCACGCGGAGGAGTGTTTCTATGAGCGCGTGAACTCGGGCACGAAGATGGGCCTGATGTTTGAGGTGGCGGAGGGCGGATTTCTGGACATCGACGTGGAGGTTAGCTCTTAAATACACTAGAACATCAATACTTGTACTTAAAATACATTTGAGATCCTAAACAAGATCTGAGTGTGTGTGTCGCGCGCTCATTCCCGATAGGTGATCAAACCGGAAGTGAATTAACTGCTAAGAGTGATTGTTAGTGCTTATCTTCTAGATTTAGAGGTTAAATGACAAATTAAAGAATGTATTAAGTGTGGTTTGGTTGTGTTTTTGTCTGCTTTGCTTACACAAACCCAGATGCTGTTGTAATGTCTGTGACTTGGTGATTATTAGTGTAGTGTACAATTAAAGTCAGAAGTTTACATACACTTTAGCCAAATCGATTTAAACTCAGTTTTTCACAATTCCTGACATTTTAATTGAAGAAAATATCCCCTGTCTTAGGTCAGTTAGGATCACTACTTTATTTTAAGAATTTGAAATGTCAAAATAATAGTAGAGAGAATGATTTTTCAGCTTTTATTTCTTTCATCACATTCCCAGTGGGTCAGAAGTTTACATACACTTTGTTAGTATTTGGTAGCATTGCCTTTAAATTGTTTAACTTGGGTCAAATGTTTTGGGGATCCTTCCACAAGCTTCTCACAATAAGTTGCTGGAATTTTGTTCCATTCCTCCAGACAGAACTGGTGTAACTGAGTCAGGTTTGTAGACCTCCTTGCACACAAACGCTTTTTCAGTTCTGCCCACAAATATTCTATCGGATTGAGGTCAGGGCTTTGTGATGGCCACTCCAATACCTTGACTTTGTTGTACTTAAGCCATTTTGCCACAACTTTGGAGGTATGCTTGGGGTCATTGTCCATTTGGAAGACCCATTTGCAACCGATCTTTAACTTCCTGGCTGATGTCTTGAGATGTTGCTTCAATATATCCACATAATTTTCCTTCCTCATGATGCCATCTATTTTGTGAAGTGCACCAGTCCCTCCTGCAGCAAAGCATCCCAACAGCATGATGCTGCCACCACATGCTTCACTTCCTTCAAAAAGTAAGATCTTTGTCCCCATGTGCACTTGCAAACTGTAGTCTGGCTTTTTTATGGCAGTTTTGGAGCAGTGGCTTCTTCATTGCTGAGCAGCCTTTCAGGTTATGTCGATATAGGACTCGTTTTACTGTGGATATAGATACTTGTCTACCTGTTTCCTCCAGCATCTTCACAAGGTCCTTTGCTGTTGTTCTGGGATTGATTTGCACTTTTTGCACTAAACTACGTTCATCTCTAGGAGACAGAATGTGTCTCCTTCCTGAGCGGTATGATGGCTGCATGGCCCCATGGTGTTTATACTTGCGTACTATTGTTTGTACAGATGAACATGGTACCTTCAAGCGTTTAGAAATTGCTCCCAAGGATGAACCAGATTTGTGGAGGTTCACAATTTTTTTTCTGAGGTCTTGGCTGATTTCTTTTGATTTTCCCATGATGTCAAGCAAAGAGGCACTGAGTTTGAAGGTAGGCCTTAAAATACACCTCCAATTGATTCCAATTAGCTTATCAGAAGTTAATTTGCTAATTGCCTAAAGGCTTGACATCATTTTCTGGAATTTTCCAAGCTGCTTAAAGGCACAGTTAACGTAATGTAAACTTCTGACCCACTGGAATTGTGATATAGTCAATTAAAAGTGAAACAATTGGTGTGTAAACAATTGTTGAAAAAATTACTCATGTAATGCACAAAGTAGATGTTCTAAACGACTTGCCAAAACTACAGTTTGCTAATATGAAATCTGTGGAGTGGTTAAAAAATGAGTTCTAATGACTAAGTGTATGTAAACTTCTGACTTCAACTGTAGGTGTTAAATTATGGATTTATATATGTGCCACAATTCTGCACTCGCAAAGTTATATTTTGAGTACAGAACATTTTTGTGCCCTCAAAATATCATCTTGTGCGTGCAGGAATGTTTTTTCCCCACAAAAAGTTATTTTGCACTCGCAAGATGATATTTTGAGCGCACAAAGTTCTTTTGCACGCGCTTGAACTCGGTTTTGTAAAGCAATGTATCTTCTTGCAAAGAAATTCATTTTGCACAAATGAAAATCTATTTTGCGCTTGAATACATTTTAATTGAATGTGAATTTGCACAGAATTCTGAAATTTTGCTTTCTCCTACTTTGCGTGCAAATAAATTTTTGCGTGCTCAAAATATTATCTTGCGCGTGCAGAACATTTTATTGTGCGCTCAAAATATAATTTTGTGCGCACAGAATTGTGGCAAAATATAACTCCATATTAAATGGCCCAATAAAGACTTTCTTTAATATTTGCTATTTAAGATAAAGGTAAGTGTGGTGTTTTGTTTTTCTGTTTCTGCTTCCACCATATGGTTGCTCAAACTGGGATCTGCTTTAATAACAGTGACGTGGTGATTTGTGCTGATTATTAATGGTTGGATTTTAGTATTAAGTGCTAAAACTTTCCATTTAAGAGGTGATATTCATAAATTAAGGAATCTCAGTTTTGTTTACACCATATGGTTGTTGACCGCCTGTCATGTCCAAAAATGCCGGCTTTGACAGTCAGCATATGAGTGTTTTAGTGCTTGGATTTTAGTTTTAGAAGTTAAGGAATAGTTAACCTAACAATTTAAATTCTCTAATCATTTACTCACCGTCATGCCATCCCAGATTTGTAAATTTGTCTTTTTTCTTTAACACAAATTAGGATTTATTTTTAGATTAGGTCCATACAATTCAAGTGAATGAAGGCCATCATTTTGAAAAAAGCACATGAAGTCAGCATAAAAGTAATCCACACGACTCCAGTGGTTTAAGCCATGTCTTCAGAAGCGACATGATAACATCTGAGAAACAGATCAATATTTAATTCCTTTTTTACTATAAGTCTCCTCCTTTGACCAGCCTCAACCTGTAGGTGGCGATATGAAAGAATGCAAAAAATCGAAAGGAAGTGAAAGTGGAGATTTATTGTAAAAAGGGACAAAAATATTTATCTGTTTCTCACCCACACCTATCATATCGCTTCTGAAGATATGGATTTGACCACTGGAGGCATATGGATTACTTTTATGCTGCCATTATGTGCTTTTTGGAGCTTCAAAGTTCTGGTCACCATTCACTTGCATTGTATGGACCTACAGAGCTGAGATATTATTCTAAAAATCTTCGTTTGTGTTCTGCTGAAGAAAGTAAGTCATACACATCTGGGATGGCATGAGGGTGAGTAAATAAAAGAATTTTCATTTTTGGGTGAACTATCCCTTTAAAATTTCAGTTTTAGACAGTAGTCACTGATCTAAGTTAAACAAGTGTTAATTAGGTTGTGTTTTGCTTACATCATGATCGGAGATTGTTCAAGCCACATTAACAAAGTACTAAAAGTGTGCTAGGGCTTTTACTAGGTGATTGCTAGGATTTTCTGGGTGGTCTCTAAGGCTTTGCTAGGCAGTTGCAAGTAGTGTGGAGTCACTAAGGTGTTGCTAGTGTGTTTGGGGTTGTCGCTAGGTCATTGCTTGGTGGTTTAAGGTAAGATCCTAAGATTTTAACAAATATAATGTTTATTGCATGTCTTGAGCAGAGCACTGGGACCAATACAAATAAATGCTGTTTTTTGGGTTTGTGGGTTTCTGCATTATTGATGTTTTTTTGAATGCATATGTGTAGTAAATGTTTAATGCATGTCTTTAACAGATAACAGGGCCAGATGGGAAGCAGATCTATAAAGGAGACCGTGAGTCAAGTGGGAAGTACTCTGTGGCCGCTCATATGGATGGAACCTACAAGTTCTGCTTCAGCAACAAGATGTCCACCATGACCCCTAAAATTGTGATGTTTACTATTGACATCGGCGAGGCACCCAAAGGACAGGACATGGAGACAGAGGGTGAGCACATCAACTGAAGTTTCCTGGGAAGATTTATTTCTCATCGTGTCCTCTCTTAAGCTCCATATGCAGGATTCTCACGTTCACGGTGACAACCTGGAAATATAAGGGGAATTTTAAAACTGTGATTTCCAGGTCTGGAAATGTCATCATAAATGATGTCTTTAGACAGAATACAGTTTTCTTGTTATTCGCACCTAAATGACTTGTATATAATTTTTGTTATAGATATATATAGTAATATAGTAAACCTAATAATTGCAAATAACTGGAAAAATCATGGAAGTTTATTTTTCTGTTTTATATATATATATATATATTGCTTAGTGAAAATGAAGCCTGGTTTTAGTAACGCACATTTTACCCCCTAATTCTCATTACCGTTATGTGAAAATGAAATATAATTTAAATTTAAGTGTTTATTTTTAATCAGTCATTTTTGCTGATTTTAAAGCTGCACTACGTAACTTTGTGCTCTCTAGCGACATCTGTGTTTGAAAGTTAAAATTGCAAGCAATTTGCGGAAGAATACATTACGTCAGTCGTGTTGTGGCACTGCTCTTCTGGTGGATTTAAGGTAAGATGAATCTCCCAATTTGAGCTTACCTGGACATCGCCTGTGTGTGATGATGACTGGAGCCAATAGAAGACTTTATTATTTTTATACTATATTGTCCAGCCTCAGTTGCTACAGTAGCATGTCTATGCAGTGCACACAATAACACTGTGAACTAAATACATAAAATGAGAATTCAATAATGGTGAGGATAAAATATACTTAAAATTATATATATATTTTGAGGGATTTTTCCCCTTTTTCACCCAATTTGGAATGCCCAATTCCCAGTGTGCTTTTAAGTCCTCGTGGTGGCATAGTGACTCACCTCAATCCGGGTGGCAGAGGACGAATCTCAGTTGCCTCCGCATCTGAGACCATCAACTCACGCATCTTATCACGTGGCTTGTTGAGCGCATCGCCACGGAGACATAGTGCGTGTGGAGGCTTCACGCCATCCACTGCGGCATCTGTGCTGAACTCACCACACGCCCCACCGAGAACAAACCACATTATAGCGACCATGAGGAGTTTACCCTATGTGACTCTACCCTCCCTAGCAACCGGGCCAATTTGGTTGCTTAGGAGACCTGGCTGGAGTCACTCAGCACACCCTGGGATTCGAACTAGCGAACTCCAGGGGTGGTAGCCAGCGTCTTTTACCACTGAGCTACCCAGGCCCCCTATACTTAAAATTATTAAACGTAAAAATATTTAAATATGCAATATAACAATTACAAGAAGTAGATACATCACGATCGGTTAACACATGAGTATTCGATTGATAAAATTATGACAAATAATATAAGCTTCAACAACCCTACCAGAAAACATATCCAAGCATAATAGCAGGTAAACAACTCCGCCAAACGGATAACAGATAAACATCCATCTAGACTGCAACGATGCTGTCCTGAACTTTGTGAGTCTGACTGAACAGCATAGTTGGTTTCTCCAGCCAGAACATGAGACAGCCGGTACTTCTTTCCAGTGTGTGCGGACATGACGTAATGGCGCAAGAATGAACGTCATAAACCAGCGATTTCATGCCAAATTACAAATCATTTTTATAGGCTTACAGTAGTTAATGGGGGTAAGGTAATGACATTGTTTTGAACACTGATTGTTGATGTACTCAATCAATAATGGCAATTTGTTCATTTTTAAATACAAAATCGTACGTGGTGCAGCATTAATAAAATAAAAATAAAAAACAGCATCTTTTCATACTGTAATACAGTCAAAATAAAATACTATGTTACGGTAATGAGAATAATCATTGAAAATAAGGGGAATATTTTAAGTAAAATGTCCAGAAGCGATACGCAATTTCAGTGTCCTGAAAATGATGTCACAATGCAAAAATCTTAATGGTCCTAAATTTAAACTTTTCTCTAACATAATGTTTTTCACAGTGAAGGTGTAGAGCACATTCATTATGATTTAACTTGCATTTTACTTTTAACTTTTCTATCATGGCCTTTGTCCTCCCCTATCCAGGTGGTGGTGACAGCTGGGATGGTAGGCAGAGAATGTAAAAAATTAGACCATTTTAACCCATATAAACTTTATTCTAACTTGTCTGATTCGCACCTGTGTGTACAAGCATATTTCCCTTACTGATATGCTGCTGGCAGTAGCATGTGTAAATTGTAGGTAGGGTTACAAATGTATGAATGGTAAAGGAAAGACAAATGTGATCAGGTGTGGCTTTTGAATGATTGGTTTTGATCATTTGTGTTTTAAAAGATTTGTCAAGTTGGTTTACACAAAGTTCAGACTGTACTATGGCTAAATCTGAAAACAAAAACTAAAGCAAACTTGTTTGTGGCGTGTGAACTCTTGCATGTAGATATGAAGCGTTCGAAGTTCTTAACCGATACATAATTTGCTGTTCATGATAATTGTTATGGTGTGATTATTTGCGTGCTGCTTTAACAATAATGCTTGTGTTAATACAAACCCCATGATTAAATGTGTATTCACTTATTTTCAGCACATCAGAATAAGCTTGAGGAGATGATTAACGAGCTGGCGGTTGCCATGACGGCGGTCAAACATGAGCAGGAGTACATGGAGGTTCGAGAGAGAATACACCGTGCAAGTAAGTTATTAAACGCTGATCTTGTGCCCAACCGACCTTCGGGGATTATAACACAGGGAGGGAGTGTTTGAAACATGTTTTTGCAATTCGGTTTGGTGCTGCTATTGATGCAGAACTTGCAAACTACCTTTAAAATATCCTTTATTGTGAAGACTATATTAATAGTAAAATTTTGGAAATATCAAACAAAAACTTTCAAGGTTTCATTTAAAAAAATATATATTTTTTTTTTTACATGATGTCAAGACTTTTTTTAATTAATTCTGAATGTTCAACATATAATTAAGTGTTCAAAAAAACTCTAATAACTAATGTGGTGGGAAAGGCAGATAACAACCATTAGTTTTTCAAATCGATTTCTAGAATATTTAGAAAATTTCTTAATTTTTCCTTACTATGATGGACACAAACACAGAGGCTACTAGTCCAAAATGAATAAAATCCCCAATTTTTATATATATATATATATATATATATATATATACATACATACACATACATACATATACTGTGTGTGTGTGTATACACACACACACTTTATATACATGCATACTGTACATACACAGGTGGCACAAAAAAAAAACAAACAGGGCAACTATGTTTGATTGCTCATATCTTTAAAATGCGTAAAAGCGTTTGTACGATTTTTTTGTGTACTACTTTGACTTTTTTTTTGTTTGTTTTTTTTTTTCACCAGATGAGGTTTAATAAGGAATAAGGTTTATTATTATTCACAAGATATGAATTGGGAGACACGATGCATGTGTTGACGAGGAAAGTTTCCAGTCTTATTTTCCTTTGCATGCTCTCGCTTCAATATAGAACACTTTATGCACTGAAGTGAGGATAAAAATATGGATGAATTTTGTCAATGATAAAAGATTTCGATAAAGAAAATCTTCATGTTATTGTTTTTATTTCACCTGTTGAGGCCGCTGTTGTACTGTAGAATCATTCAGCACCTGCCACAGAGGAACACGGACGAATGATAAAAAACGTATCAGCATAGATTTTCTTGCCAATAACCGATAGTTCCAAAAAGCAACTATCGGCACTGATTAATCGGTAAAACCGATATATCGGTCTATCTCTAGTTTATGAACAATTCAAACTAGTTGTTAAGCTATGCATGTTTAAATAGCCTCTGATTCATTTTCAGGTAAGATCTTTGTTTAGCAAACATTGAAGAAATCTGTCTCATTTAAAGGTTTAATTTTCTCTCTCTTCTAGTCAATGACAACACAAACAGCAGGGTGGTGCTGTGGTCGTTCTTTGAAGCTCTGGTGCTGGTGGCCATGACCCTCGGACAGATTTACTACCTGAAGAGATTCTTTGAAGTGCGACGAGTCGTATAACATCCCGTCTGTGTTCAACTACACAACCACATTGAGTCGTGATTTACCAGTTTTACAAACTGGACATCCAATTCAGCAGAGAATCGGAAGAACCTGGTCGTTCTCTAGTCCGTCAGTTGTTATTTTTATGTTTTTGTTTTTATTTGCCCCAATTGTAGATCGCTTCTATGTTTGATTTTGGGTAAAAGGTGGAATTTCAGTTATGATTTATAAAATCTTTGATTTTGTTTTAGCCCAACTTCTGTAAAATTTAATTTGAAGGAGCATCATTTTTATTTATGGCTTTGTGGAGGGGGTTACCTCCGGTACTGTTACAAGTGCGCATTACAAGAATGAAGTAAAAATGATGTTTTGGTGTTGCCATAAATGAAAGAACATGCAACATGGTTTAGGATTGCGTGATGGAATTAAACCATGACATGAACAATGTTGTCAATGGAAATGGAAAGTCAGCACTCACTGATGTATTATAAAGAAATGTCGAGGAATGTCACAGCGAGCACATTTCATATCACCGCTTATTATTACAGTTAGTTATGCCAACAGACTCCATGGCACATAATTAAACCTGATGCTGGTAAGGCGGTAAAATGACTGCTTATTTACTTTTTGCAGATTTTCTGGTGTGTTTTTAAATGTTTAGGTGGGATAGTTCTGGCCCGGTTTTTCCTTATCTGCAGTTTCTTCACATGGGGGGTACTTTATGTAGATTTGTACAATTTTTGTTGTCTAAACCAATTCTTATATTGATGAGAATGCAAAATTGTTCGGCTAAGACTACTAGGAAACTGATACAAATGTAAACTTCTGAAGTTTCATGACTAGCTTTGTTAAATGGGTTTGGTTTAATAAACATAAAACATGTTCTTAAAATGTCCTTTTGTTTTTATTTATTTATTTTTTTCATGCTTGTAGCACTAGTTTTGCAAATGTACATTATTTTAATGAGAAACTCAGTGACCTGGTTTTCAATTATTTTGTGTATAAATATTTAGAATAAGAAACGCAAGAGGATGGCACTCCACAGTTGCTCAATTGAAATTTTATACCTTAAAAAGATTAAAATCATATCATGACCCCTCCCCCACCCCACTGATTTGCCAAGTATGCTTTATTCACATATGTTTTTCTGTTATTGTTTTAACAATTCACCGGGTTTTTTTTGGGGGGGGGGGGTGTTATTTTTTTTTAATATATATGTTCACTTGGAGTTTCTCAGTGCAATTAGTCAGGTGTAAATTATAATCCAGAAAGCGGATTTGGAAAAAAAACCCGCGAACGTCACGTAGTACCTGTTTATTAGACTGTATTAGACTCTATCAAAATTATAAACTATGGAAAACATCAACGATGATAAATGGGACAATCGGCCTGTGAAACTTCATGACAATGTATTACAGACTCGTACAGAGCTGTAATTTACATATATGGTTCAGGTATCTATATGGTTCATATTCTGCACTGTTACTCTTAATGGTTATTTACCAGTTTATTAGCTGATTATTAACCAGTTGTCTCATTTCTAATCTGCCTGCGTCCTTCTTTTTATGAGAAATAAAGATGTAGCTGCTGAGGCGGTGAGAATTGTAATATTTGTGTCTATTATCATATGAAAGTTGTCATGCAGAATACAGTGTTGGCCAAAAATATTGGCACCCTTGGTAAATATCAGCAAAGAAAGCTGTGAAAAAAATCTGCATTGTTTATCCTTATCATTCATTCATTAAAAAATTCACAAAAATCTAACATTTAATTGAAGTAAAACAATTGAAACAAGGGAAATATCTCATTATTAAATATTTTTCTCCAAAACACAATTATTGGCACCCTTAGAAATTCTTTTGAGTAAAATATATCTGAAGTATATTCCCATTCATATTTTAAATTTTTTAGTGCACCTGGGTGACTAGGAACACGAAATTGTTCAGCCATGACTTCCTGTTTCACAGGGGTATAAATATGAGGTAACACACAGGCAAAATTCCCTTAATCATCAATCACAGTGGGTTAGACTAAAGAATGTGTGGCAAAAATGGGAAGTGGCTGTAAGAAAATAGCCAAAGCATTAAAAATACCCATTTCAACCATCAGGGCAATAATTAAGAAGTGCCAATCAACTGGAGATCTTAAGAATCAGCCTGGAAAAGGACGTGTGTCTATATTGTCTCCACGCACAGTGAGGAGGATGGTTCATGTGGCCAAAGAATCTCCAAGGATCACAGCTGGAGAATTGCAGAAATTAGTTGGGTCTTGGGGTCAGAAAGTCTAAAAAATATATATATATATCAGACATCACCTACATCACCACAGGTTGTTTGAGAGGGTTTCAAGATAAAAAGCCTCTGCTCTCATCCAACAACAAACTCAAGCATCTTCAGTTTGTCAGACACTCCTGGAACTTCAAATGCGACCGGGTTCTATGGTCAGATAAAACAAAAAAAGAGCTTTTGGCAGTAAACACAAGAGATAGGTTTGGCACACACAGAGATGAAGAAGTATCCAATGCCCACGGTTAAATGTGGTGCTGCATCTTGAATCTTGTGGGGCTGTTTTTCTGCCAGAGGTCCTGGACATCTTGTTTGGATACATGGCATCATGGACTCTATCATATACCAGCAAATAAAAAATCAAAACATGTCTGCCACTGCCAGAAAGGTTACAAAGGGCTCTGGTTGGATCTTTCAGCAGGACAATAATCCAAACAAACATCAAAATCAACACAAAAATGGTTCACTGACCACAAAATCAAGGTTCTACCATGGCCATCCCATTCACCTGTCCTGAACCACATAGAACATTTTTGAGGTGAACTGTAGAGGAGAGTCTACCAACATAGACCTCTGAATTTGAAGGATCTGGAGAGATTCTGTATGGAGGAATGATCTTAGATCCCTTGCCAGGTGTTCTCCAACCTCATTATAAGAGAAGACTCAGAGCTGTTATCTTGGCAAAGGGGGGTTGCAAAAAGTATTGAATAAAAGGGTGCCAATTATTGTGGCCAATGCATTTTGGAGAAAAATATTTATTTAATAATGAGATATTTCCCCTGTTTCAATTGTTTTACTTCAATTAAAGGTTAGATTTTTGTGATTTATTTTAATGAACGATCAAAAGGATAAACAATGCAGATTTATTTTTTTCACAGCCTTTGATCATATTTACCAAGGGTGCCAATATTTTTTGCCACAACTGTATATTATGGATATAAAACCCATTAATTAATTTGCAGGTTACTGGCAGTGGAAAAACTCTGGCCTTTGTGATTCCTGTCTTAGAAATTCTCCTCAAGCGAGAAGAGAAGTTAAAAAAAAGATGCAGGTCAGAATCGTTATCTATTCTGTCTGTCTTTTTGTGTGTCTATACTATATCTATATCTGTCTGTCTGTCTGTCTGTCTGTCCATCTATGCTGTCTCTCTGTCTGTCTATATATCCTGTCTGTCTATCCTGTATGTCTGTCTAAACTTTTGAAGCTTGTAATTTGTTGTTTGTATATCTGTATTACTGTATTCTCAAGTTGGCGCATTGATCATAACGTCCACCCGTGAACTGGTGCTGCAGATCAGTGAAGTTATGGGCCGATTTCTCCGGGGGTTTCCTCAATTCAGGTTGATGGAAGGACACATAACATCCACTGCCATATGATGGTTTTCAGATTGTAACTCAAATTAAATGTGTGTCTCTTGCAGGCAGATTGTGTTAATTTGTGGCAGCAACCCCACTGAAGATGTGGAGAAGTTTACGGATCAGGGGTGAGTATTCAAGACACAGGATCCAAGTCACGTCACTGTTATTCAATCAGAGAAAAATATAAGCAAAATACATTGTTCTGTGCACTTCACAGAGCCAATACTGTGATTGCGACGCCCGGTCGATTGGAGGATATGTTCAGGAGGAAGGCAGATGGTCTTGATCATCCCACTGCTGTGAAGTGTCTAGATGTTCTAGTTCTGGATGAAGCAGACAGATTGCTGGATATGGGTTTTGAGGCGAGGTACTGATCATCCCCCAGATGATGTGATCAATGCACATCAGAAATCACATTAGTCTCTTGTTCTTGAGGGGAGGTACTACAGGCAAATAATGCTTTTGGCTGGTTTTAACCATTTTTGACAACGTTTTTCTACAATGTCAATCAGCCAAACTTCCCAAACATAAAAAATAATAGTTAGGAATTTTTTTTTCATCACATTTACTAAGTATATTTGCATAGGTTGGATTCACTCAACTGCCATTTTCCCTCTGACTTCTCATTTCATAATACAAAAGGTGATGATGTGTAATGATTTTATTTTATTTTTTAGCGCATAGCACAGTTGCTCTTTTCCTTTTCAGTGCTGTTTGGCATGTCAGGGCTGCCTACTGTTTGATGGGTTTGACTTGACTTCCTCCGTAACGCTTTAAACTAGAAAAGTCTCACTAGAATTGAAATGGGTCTCATCAGTTTTGAGGACAGCGCGCCGCAATATGGAGGGAAGCCCGGTTGTTGCGCATGCGCGTCAGAGAGCAGAGCAGATCATTAGCACGAGCTGGTAACGTTACATTCGTGCAAAAGTGCAGATGAGAAGCCTTTAACTGAATGCGAGATTATCTTTAAATCTCTTCATTAAACATTGTATTATCATTAAATAATCTCTATCACTTGGGCAGCCGCCGAAAAATCTTCAACAGGAGAACCATTGCATTGTTCTTTCCCTGCAGTCTGAAAAGACCTGCGACCCACCAGTTGAGAAACACTGATATAAACCATTCAGCACCTGTTATATTATTGCATAGAACATTTCTATACTGGCTGTTAAAAAAAAGAGCATTTTATTTTCAACTAATGTGCATAAAATAAATAAATAAAAGTTTTAGTCAGTCCATATTCTCAAATGTTAAGTCAAAAGTAAAATGAGGGGGGAAACGCTTCAATAGACAGTTCACATGGTGTTACACTTGCACTGATTCCTACTACTCCAGAATCAAGCTTCATAATAACAGCGAAATACCACATCGTTTTTTATTCAGTACAGTTGTATGTAGAGTAGCAATATTCACAAATAGCAGTGGTACTCAGGTGGCTCAGAATATGAGCACAGGTCAGAGGCTGTTCAATCAGACGAAACACAACAGACTGAAACCGAATGTGAGGATCTTGAGACACACATTTCCAAGTTGAACATCTTTCCTGACAAAGCATTTAAACAACTCACTGCTTAATCTGAGAAATGCTAATAAGAGAGCAAGACGCAATGACCAAAACACCTCCACCAACTGTAAGGGGCTGTTCACACCGAACGCTTTTGCAACCATCCATTTGTTTTTCTATGTAAATGCGCACTAGACGAACATCTTTGTTTGCCTTTGTTTTTGTTTATTCGGCGTCTCGTGCAGAAGTGCTGTTTTTTAGATGATGTGTCTAATTAAAAAGAACTTTAAAAGCATATTGAGACACCTGCTTTCTGTTTAACTGTATTTGTTGCGCTCTGTCTAGCCTTTTTTAGAGCAATGTGATTGATCTGAAGTCATCATTTTACAGTGAGGGTAAAAAAATGTAATTGAAATCAGATGTGTTTCTGATTTGTTTATACGTTTCTCTCGGCTACATGAAGATATTAATTTGCTTTCTGACGTCACTAGCTTTAAATGTGCAACTCAGCTGGCTAACGAATGCATAAACATGACCAGCTGGATATAAACTAATGCAAATAGATGGTAATAGATGGTAACAATCGTGACATTTATACATTTGGGTAAGACTTGCGTGTATATTTGTCACATTGTTCTAACCGCTTGAGGTTAGCTTTAATGTCAGCATCCACTCAGCCTTGTCGGCAAATATACTGCTGTTCTCTACTAATGCAGCATCTAGTCAACAAATTCATTACTTTATAATGATATGAAAATGTGTACTGTATACATACCTTTTCATTGTTGATGTTTTATATCTGCATCTGAAGTGTTCCGCTCCATGCAGAGTGTAGTCTCACGTGTCAAAACAAACACCACAAGGCATCAGTGAAGTGCCGCTCTGATACTGTATAACAAAAGCGGACCCTTCCCAGCCGCTCCAGCACCGGACGCAACAGGGAAAAACTATCCATGTGGATTTTTGCAGATAACCGATAGTTCCAGAAATCTGTTATCGGTGCTGATTAACTGTCAAAACTGATATATCAGTCGACCTCTACTAAGAACCTTTATATACATGTTTGTGGCATAGCCACGGGTGTGCCAGGGTGTGCAACTGCCACCCTAAACGTAAGCTTGCACACCTAAATAAAATGACTTTTTATGCTTAATTACAGCATGAAGGGGTGTAAAATGCATCATTATTATGCTGAAACTTCAATGCATCATTTACAAAATTTAATAATCAATTATAATGACTAATGATACCCAGTGTGTTACAGAGGCCATCTTAGATTACACGCGCACTCTCGCAACAGATGCCGGGCGCGTGACTGAGGAAACAAGCGTGCACTTTAAAATTAAGAAACTTTATACTACTTTCGGAGTTCGGATTTATGCCTCATTATTCATAATTGCATGTGTCCATACAAGCAAAATAAGTTAATTGTTGTTCTTTTCCTCCCTAATTACGATATATTATGCATATTATGGAATATTTGGAGAATACGCTTGAAAAGGTAGGCTATACTGTCCTGCGTTTTTACAGGGTTTTATTGGTTCAGTAAATATTCCCCTGATGATATGCAAATCTATTGTGCATAATCAGCAGTCTACCTACTGTCTGTTTGCATCATGTCAGAACTGGTGTTATCCTTTATTTATATTGGCTTAATAATTAACATAACAGGGTCCTGGGTAGCTCAGTGGTAAAAGACGTTGGCTACCACCCCTGGAGTTCGCTAGTTTGCTAGTTTGAATCCCAGGGCGTGGTGAGTGATTCCAGCCAGGTCTCCTAAGCAACCAAATTGGCCCGGTTGCTAGGGAGGGTAGAGTCACATGGGGTAAACTCCTCGTGGTCGCTATAATGTGGTTAGCTCGGTGGGGCACGTGGTGAATTGGGCGTGGATGCCGCGGTGGATGGCGTGAAGCCTCCACACGCGCTATGTCGCCGTGTCAATGCGCTCAACAAGCCACGTGATAAGATGCGTGGGTTGGCGGTCTCAGACGCGGAGGCAGCTGGGATTCATCCTCCGCCACCCGGACTGAGGCGAATCACTACGCGACCACGAGAACTTAAAAGCGCAAATAAATTAATACAGTACATGAACATTAAATATTGATTTGCTTTTAAATTAATTAATTATGTGAGAAGAAATAAATCACTGAAAAGCTGAAATCCACCTCCGGTTTGCGTCGGAGTTCTGTTGGTGTTTATTTTGTAATTAATGAACGTCTGACTCATTATCCAGCTTATTACAAGACTACTTGCCAAATAAATACACTTGAAACATCAGGTTGAGTTGAAATTATTTTATTAGCTTAATTGTGATACAATAAGCAGGAAAGATGGTTCGCAATTCCCGGATGAGCGGTCTGATATGTGGATGTGCGGTTGTTACTCAGAAATATTGGACCACTAGATGGCGCCATTGACCAATCAGAATCGAGTATTCCAGAGAGCTGTGTAACAATATCATATAATAAATTATTTTATTTTTTTAATCTTATATTCTTTTAAATTTATTTTTCTTAGTTTTCTCTAGAAACTACATTTAACCTTTTATTATTATTCTAATTTTATATCTTATATTTTTTCAACTTAAAATGTTTCTAATTTTATTTCTTTATTCTTATAAACTTTTTAACGTCAATCTCTTTTCATTTTATTTTTATAACTTCTAATTGTTTCTCATTTTATTTCTTTGTCCTTATACTCTTTTAACTTTATTTTATAAACTTTAAATTTTTCTAATTTTATTTCTTTAATCTTATATTCTTTAAAAAAAATATTTTTAACTACTTTTAAACTTCAAAATTATTTTAGTTTTGTTTCTTTATTCTTATAATCTTTTTATGTTAATCTCTGTTAACTTTATTTTTTAACTTCAAATTCTGACATTTTATTTCTTTATTCTCATAATCTTATAACATTATTCTCTTTTAACTTTATTTTTAAACCTTAAAGTTATTCTAATTTTATTTCTTAATTCTTATAATATTTTAACCTTATTCTCTTTTAACTTAATTTTTTTACTTCACATTTTTTCTCATTTTGCTGCTTTATTCTTATATTCTTTTAACTTTATTCTCTTGTTTTTTGTTAGAACATATTTTTCAGAGTTCAAAATTTAAACTGCAGCTGACCTGCAGAAAAGAACTCCACTGCCTCTGTAGCATGCATAACTGTGTGACAGATTAAAGACTTGAATAATTATTCCATCATGTATGTTCTCCCTGTGCAGTGGGGTTCTTATGTGCACATATGTCATGGCGAGAGGTATTGACATACCAGAAGTGAACTGGGTTCTTCAGTATGACCCGCCTAGCAGCGCAGGGTAACCAGAACATTTGTGAAGATACAAGAACAGTAAAACTGATTGCTCATATGATGTTTGAATCATATTTTATCCAGAATTCCATTTAGGTTTACTTCTGTTATATAGGTTTACTACTGTTATGTAGAAGACAATGGCTCTTAGAGAAAAAGCAGTATTTGAGAAAGGCAAGAAAGCCTTTGTTTCGTGTGTCCAGACACGAGACAAACACAAGTGAAGCCTGATATTTTGCATTAAAGGTGAGTGACACGTGGATTTCCCACCATTTAGGATTTTTTAAATAGGAGTTTCTTATCGGAACTTTCTTTTAAACCTTTCCCAAAAAAGCATGTCTAATTGTTTTAACCTATAGACCTTGCACAGATCTGGATTTTGCTGATCTGGCTCGTGGTTTTGCCCTCATCCGTTTGCCCAAAAAGCCTGAACTGAGAGAAAAGACTTTCCCTGACTTCAAAGAGGAGATCACGGACACAGACACCATCCATTATTAAGATAAAAACCGTGAGAAACAGAGACAGAAAATGCTAGCACAGCAGAGAGAGAAAGACTTTTCTCAACGAGAAAAAACTTTGTCAAGAACAAATCCTGGTCTAAACAGAAGAACAAAAAAAATAGCAGCCAAAAGAAAACTGGATGAGGTACTTCAATGTTTGTATTAATCTTTGGTACTAATTCCAGATCGAGCAAGTTAAATGCACTCTATATAAAATGTTACTAAACTTTTGTGTGGCTGCAGGGTTCAGACGGTGAAGGTGAAGACCTCAACGAGATTTTAAATGAAACGAGTCTGCTGACGAAACTCAAGAAGGGAAAGATCAGCAAGGAGGACTTTGACAAACACGAGTTTGGCTGGGAGCTCGAAGCACAAACGAGCCACCACGTCTCATGCGGACAGTTCTGATGGAGACAGAGAATGAGCTGTGAAGTCTGGACTGTTTTAGAAGACTGTATACATGCATACATGGACGATCATTTGACTTAAATGTGCAAATATGCTGTATCGGCAGCGTCAGTTTAATGATGGCTTTATGTATACTGCACAAGGAGGATGTGTTCTTCACAACTGTTTTTGTAATAATTATGTTGTCTACCATATACTGTACATCACTGCCCAAAAAACAAAGAATTAAAGGTCGCTATGTAATGTCACTGGTGAAAAAAATAAGCTTTTTTAGGGTGCGAAGGAATATATAAAGGGGTTTGAAAAGCAAATTCAGATATGAAGATATTATAAATATGTGTTATGCATTTATGAGGATACAAAGTTCCAGATGGCAAAACATACAGCATAGTCTTTCACTAATGTAGATAGACAGACCAGATATATTGATAGATAGACAGACAGACAGACGTATAGACAGAACAGATATATAGATAGACAGACGAAAGACAGACAGATAGGTATTTAGATAGATAGACAGACAGATAGGTAGATAGACATACAGACATAAAGATAGACAGACCAGATAGATAGATAGACAGACATATAGACAGAACAGATAGATAGATAAATAGACAGACAGACAGGTGTATAGACAGAACAGATAGATAGACAGACAGACGATAGATAGACAGACAGATAGGTAGATAGACAGACAGATAGATAGACATACAGATATATAGACTGACCAGATAGATAGACAGACATATAGACTGACCAGATAGATAGACAGATGTATAGACAGAACAGATAGATAGACATATAGACAGACCAGATAGATAGATAGATAGACATACAGATATATAGACTGACCAGATAGATAGATAGACAGACAGACGTATAGACAGAACAGATAGATAGTTAGACATACAGACATATAGACAGACCAGATAGATAGACAGACAGACAAATAGACTGACCAGATAGATAGCTAGACAGACAGACATATAGACAGAATAGATAGATAGACAGACAGACAGATAGATAGACATATAGACAGACCAGATAGGTAGATAGACATACAGATATATAGACATACCAGATAGACAGATAGATAGATAGACAGACAGACAGATAGATAGATAGGTAGATAGACAGACAGAGAGACAGACAGACGTATAGACAGAACAAATATATAGACAGACAGACGAAAGACAGACAGATAGGTAGATACTGTAGATAGACAGACAGGTAGATAGACATACAGTATAGACAGACCAGATAGATAGATAGATAGATAGTTAGACAGACGTATAGACAGAACAGATAGATAGACAGACAGACGATAGATAGACAGACAGATAGATAGACATACAGACATATAGACAGACCAGATAGATAGACAGACAGACAGACAGACGTATAGATAGATAGATAGATAGATAGACCAGATATATAGAACAGATATATAGACAGACAGACAGTTTGGTAGATAGGTAGGTAGATACCAGATAGATAGATAGACAGACATATAGACAAAACAGATAGATAGACAGACAGACAAGTTAGGCAGATAGACAGACAGATAGATAGACATACAGATATATAGACTGACCAGATAGATAGATAGACATACAGACGTATAGACAGAACAGATAGATAGACAGAAGACATATAGACAGACCAGATAGATAGACAGATGTATTGACAGAACAGATAGATAGTTAGGCATACAGAGATATAGACAGACCAGATAGATAGACAGACAGACAGACAGACAGACATATAGACTGACCAGATAGTTAGATAGACAGACAGACGTATAGACAGAATAGATAGATAGACAGACAGACAGACAGATAGATAGATAGATAGATAGATAGATAGATAGATAGACATACAGATGATAGATAGACAGACAGATAGACATACAGATATATAGACTGACCAGATATATAGATAGTCAGACGTATAGACAGAACAGATAGACAGACAGACAGACAGACAGACGTATAGACAGAACAAATATATAGACAGACAGACGAAAGACAGACAGATAGGTAGATACTGTAGATAGACAGACAGACATATAGACAGACCAGATAGATAGATAGATAGACAGGCAGACAGAACAGATAGATAGACAGACAGACAAACAGACAGATAGATTGATAGACAGACAGACATATAGACAGACCAGATAGATAGAGACAGACAGACAGACAGACGTATAGATAGATAGATAGATAGACAGACAGATAGATAGATAGATAGATACTATAGTATATCATGTTCATGTACCATTGCTTTTTTGTATTTTTTTTATACCATGGTACTTATATGGTACATGTACAAAAAACATACCAGACCATAGCACGATCATAAAACATATGTGTATTTTAGACTGAATGATATGCATGACTCTAGCGTTCATGTCATCAAGTTGTTTAAAGTCTTTCCGGAGTGCTCGATCTGCGCATGCGCACCACATAATCCTATCCCGCTCATCTCCATCATGGCGGCGAGGGGCCATGTGCAGGACCCCAACGACAGGCGACTGCGACCCATTTACGGTAAGATATACACCACACTGCGGGGCTTACACGCATGCAACGTGCCCGGTTAGTGATGTGGGGCCGGGCTGTGCTGTATGGAGGTTATTAAACGAGCTGCAGGAGCTGTGGAGAGCCGGTGAGGCCTGTGGAGGTGAAGCCGCGGTGTCTGTTCGGCTGTGGTGCGGAATGACAGTGCGTCCTAGTCCGGCCACACTCTCACTCTTCTACCGGTGGAAGAAGCATGTTGATATGCCATTTAAACGTACAAACACTGTTTAAATGTCAGAAGTTCCGTATTAATGTCATGCGATCTGACCGGCTCATTGACTGACTGAGATGTCAAAGAGATTAACTGCCTTAATATAAACCAGATTATTGCATTTATGCATTACTGATTTACCTTGAGGTATTCTGTATGGAGAGCCTCAGATAGTCAATTAACATGCCAAATGGTCTGCAAATGTTGTTATAACTTGATTAATTACATTAGAGACATATAACTTGAATTTTGTGTTTAAATCAACTGAGATAAACTAATTATGATCGTCTAAAAGTGGTTTATAAGTCTCTTTGTCTATATTACTAAGCTTCAATTTAGATATTTTATTCAAATATTTGCAGAAAATGCCTTACAAATGACTTAAAATGCTTAACTTTGAAATTGAATTGGTCCCAATATAGGAACACCACTTAAAGTTTGTTGGCATTGTTTTTCTTAACCATTAAATTTATATGAATCTTATATGTAGTAGATATGGGCATATTTGTGTATGTAAATGTATTTGCATGTAGTAAATATAGCTTTCAATTGGTCTGCACAGCAGATGCATGTTGATATCTGCTCATACACTGAATGTAGGTACTGTTGCATCTCTTTTGCATGGCTGTATCACTTCATATTACATTTTCAGTCATGGAAACTGTGTTTTGAAAAAGGTTGTGAAAGAAACTAGTGTTGAAATTAGTATTTTACTCTGTCAAACAAGTCTGACAGTGAAAACCGTGTGGTTCAATGGTTGATATATCCATACATCAAGGTGGCAGATGGCCTATATAATGCAATAAACAATAAAATATATTAATAACAGTTTAATAATAACAAATAAGCTGTGCACCAAATTGCTGAATTGAAATAAACACTTATGTAGAAAATGTACACTGTTCATCACGGTCAGAAACTAACAGGGGTTTGGAGCTAAAACATTCCCAAAATTCAAAACATGGGGATAATATAATGTCCCCGTAATGAGTTCCTTTTTTTGTTATGTATTTATTTATTACATATATATATTCCCATAACAATAATAAACAGGAACTCATTACTGGGACATTAAGAGAAAAATTTCCCTGAACATTATTTGTATCACGCCAGCCTTCCTTTAGATGTTGTTAATATGCTCCTCATTCCAAATCTGGAGAAATGCCATCATCTGCTCCTCTGTGTCATTGCAGTATATTGTTTTGTATAAAGATAATAGTAGACGTAGACGATATATCGGTTTTACCGATAGCAAAAATCAATGCTGATACTTCCTGAGTGTGTCCGTCATAGTAAGGAAAGACTGATGAATTTGTTATCGGCCTTTTCCACCATCTTAGTTATCGGTGTCGGCACAGTCCACTATTATTGGTCAACCTCTACTTAATAGCAAAAAATATTTGGAACCGTGTGAATAAGAAAAAAATTTACCCAGAATGTGTTGCCGTCACCATACATGTTTGCTATGCCGCGTAGAGATCAGCCAGTTATTGAAACATGCCTGTTGACATTGTATATTGAATCTTAATTGGGATGTAATTGAATCAAATTGAGAAATCGGTGTCAATACCCAGCACTACAAATATTAGTTAAGTGAAGTAGGCCTATTTGATATAAAAGGGTGATTTTCTATGGTTACTAGGTAATAAAATTGCCCTTTAAATGGGGAAAAAATGCCCTTGAAAATCAGTTCGGGAATCAAATATTGCCAATTAATGGACATACTATTTTGTCAAATCGATCTGTATATGTGTGAATGATTGATTAAAAATATTCACAGTTATAAATATATGTGATACACTGTTAAAAAATGTCTGTAATTTTAACGGTAAACAACTGTAAAAATGCTACAGAAATAACATGTTAATTGATTAACGAATATTAACTGTAAATATATACAATAACAAATTGTAATATATAAAAAAAAGTTGTTTTTTTTTTTGTGTGTGTGTAAAAAGTGATTTTCCTGTATAATTAATGGTAAAAATTTACATTGTTTAACAAGAGAGTACATGCACTTTTTACAGTAAATTATTTTTAAAATTACAGTAAAAAACAGTAATCGGCGTTCCCACAATTCCCTGTGTGACCCATCATATTTCACTATATTTTATGTGAATAGTTATGTTACTTCTTATTTTTAATATCAGTTACGTACATTGGGGTGTTGTGTGTTATATCTGATGTTGTTTAGTTAATGTTTACTGTATTATTTTAATTTCACATGTGTAACTCTGATGGTGTTTAGTGTTTGTGTGTCGCTACATGTTTATTGCTCCTGGAAGGGCCACTATTGGTGAACTTCATGTCATCATGTGCTCTTCTGTAGTTACTACGGTGATTAATAACATTATAATGTAAAAAGCAGATTTTTACAGTTTCAGAAGGTTAATATCAAGTTGATGACATTTACTGTAAATTTAACAGAATTTTAATGTATTTTTTACATTGACAGAGTGGTCATGTAAATTACAACAGTTTTAAACTGTAAAATGTACAGGTTGTTCTGTAAAGTTGTTTACATTTTTACTGTATTTTTTACATAATTATTCTGGCAACCACAGCTGCCAGTTTATTTATTTATTTATTTTCAGTGTGTTTCTTGATTAGAGATTGTTGTTTTAATAATGGACATCAATACTGAGAGCTGTTCTCTTGTAGAAAGTCCAAATGTTAATTTTGGTATCCAGCTGTCATGAGAAATGGTCCTGTGTTCTTTTAGCAGAGACTCATGGGAATGGTGGGGGTAGGCATTGAGCAGACGCTGCGAGAACGTTCTCACAGTCAAGGGTCTTTCAGAGACGAGCGCGTTTGATGATGCAATGCTGCATTGTGTCTCTGCAGATGATACTGTTATATGTACACTCATGGTTGGGCATAACTGCATGTACAAGTTACCCGTGTGGCCTATTTTTAAGGGATTGCATTATACACCTCTATTGCAATAGTCCACTTATAAAATTATAAAGTCAAGGTTTCTTTTTCCACCATCCCACTGACACTTATTTAAACAGGCAGTGATCAGTTTAGGTTCAACTGGCTATTTTTCTTGATTAGTTTGATGGAAATGTTGGTAACATGTTTTTCTGTTTTTTTTTTGTTTTTTTTCAGATTACCTGGACAATGGCAATAACAAGATGGCAATCCAGCAGGCTGACAAACTGCTCAAGAAGCACAAAGATCTTCACTGCGCAAAGGTGTGCAAGTTTATTGAAAAGGCTAGTTCACCCAAAAATGAATATTTGGTCATCGTTTACTACTTCATGTTGTTCCAAACCTGTATGACTTTCTTTGTGGAACACAAAAGGAGATGTTAGGCAGAATTACAGCCTCAAGGCCTATTCACACCAAAATCGTGCCATTTTTGCGAGACGAACTCTGGGCAACAGTCTGTTTAGACAGAGACCAAAAGAAATTAAATGAAAAACTATTTCACCCCTGTACAGTAGGTGGTGCTGTTGCTGCTCTACTACTTTCCTGCCCGCAGTGCCCGGATCCTTCACCATTCAACTATCAGAGATAAATGTATTGAACGCTGTTAAAGCTTTTTTTATTTAGCTAATTTGGCATAACTGTTTCATAATGTTTCTATGATTTTGATGCATTTTGAGGAATATAGAATCTGTGTTTTTATGTGAGTGAGCTGAGTAAAGAGCGCTGTTGCATAAATATATGTCCTGTCTTTTATATTTGCATATGTATTTTGCTACATGTATATTCCAAACGGACTCCTGAACCTAACTTCTCTTTTTATAATACCTGGATAATATAACACAAGGTACAGTGATAGAAATACATGTGGACTTATGTACATTAAGATTAACAGGTATAGTATCAAATATGATGCATAATATTAAAAGTAATATAAAAGAAAACCAGGGTTCACTGTCTTTTCTTTATTGAATTTTTTGCATATTTGTATTGAATTGAGGGTTTCTTGTGCGTGGTTAAAGGAGCACCATTAAAGGAATACTTTGATATATTATCCTTGCAATAAAAATAGCTGTGAGGTTCTTCAATTTGTTTGTTTACACTCGTAGTAAAATATTGCATGCAGAATTCATTCACCGTTCACTTTCATTGTATTGCAAAAAAAAAGATACAGCGTAAGTGGCATTCTGCTACATTCTACCTAGAGGTCTGCACGGGCCTTAAAATGAACCCGACTTGTACCCAAGAGTGAACAGTACTGTCAAATTTTAAGCCTGAAGCCGAAATATCCCACTCTCATTATAATTTCTTCTCCTGGCAAGTATTGTTTCAATAGGCTGTACTTTCGTAAGCATCATAGGCAACATTTGTAACAGGATTGTAACAGTAATCTTACACAGTTTTAACAATGCACTGTGGCCACTCTGCACGCTTGAAATTTAGTTTGGTGCGGAACAATCTAGAATAATGTGTAACAATGTAACAGTCACATAAAGTCCCATTTGCTGCCTGAACTCATTCAGAAAGTTGTATCTTTGTGACCTGCTCTAAAAACAAGCTAGACGCAGCGAATGAATCGGAACACAGGTGTCTCGAAAGTTATTTTTAACTTGACTAAACGTTTAACGTTGTCTAAAAAATGCTTGTGAACGGCACTTAACTTGTCCGTTCGCAAAACAAGTTAGGTGTGCTTGTTTATTTCAGCAATTAGAAACCTGACCTGAACCCGTAGTCATACTTCGAGAAACTGACCCGGCGGTTTCTCGGGTCCCGTCGGGGTCGGGTTGCTGACCTCTGATTCTGCCTCAGAATCTGTTGTGTTCCATGGAAGAAAGAAACTGTTGGTTTGAAACACCATGAGGGTGAGTAAAGGATGACAGAATTCACATTTTCGGGTAAACTATCCCTTGCAAAGGCTGCAAAACACTCTAGGACCCCACATCATCTGGAAAAAGTTGTTATCATTTTATTAGCCAATACATTCTGGTCAACTCAGGCTGTGATTGGTTCCATTATCACTGTCTCTGTAAAAATAGGCATGTTGTCGGCAAACAACAGCTGAAACCAATGCTGTACTTCACATGATGCTTTAGACTGCAGTTGACACAAAAAAGCCATTTTGTAGTGAAAGATACAAATATGATGGATTTGACTTTAAAGATTGATAAATTAGCTCTAGAGTCTCAATCCACCACAGTGCTTGTAAACACACATTATTCGTGCTACTGATGTCACCCTGTGCTCTGTTTCTGCAGGTCTTGAAGGCCATTGGTCTGCAGCGTACAGGCAAACAGGATGAAGCTTTCACGCTGGCGCAGGAAGTGGCCGTTCTCGAACCAACAGACGACAATTCCCTTCAGGCGTTAACCATCCTCTATAGAGAAATGCACCGGCGTGAGTTTTGAAAAAACAGGAAACCTAAAATAAAGTGTACTGCAAGTCTCCCAAGAGCAGCACCTTTGTCGACTCTCGCACAAGTTTTGCTGAATGCCGAATATGCGACACGAAACAACAAAATCACACCCAATAAGAACACATTTTAGACTTCTTTTCGGACCTGTGAGATTTCGTAGTGGGCGTAATGTCTTGTTGCATGATGCTTTGTGGTGCACCTGGTTATGCCAAGTTTGTGGTATTTAATTTAGTATTTTTTTTTTTAATGTTTAATTCTGAAAGTTTGTGTTCTTTCTTCAGCTGAATTAGTGACCAAGTTGTATGAAGCGGCAGTCCGGAAGGTTCCGACGAGCGAGGATTATCACTCACACCTCTTCATGGCCTACGCTCGTGTTGGAGAATACAAGAAAATGCAACAGGTTCTTTTTACATCTGTTAGATCTCTTGATCTGCGTTTATGACTGATCTGAAATAAAAATCATTAGAATGTCAAAAACATTTATTTCAGTGGGCCTGGGTATCTCAGCGAGTTTTGACGTTGACTACCACCCCTGGAGTCGTGAGTTGAAATCTAGGGCATGCTGAGTGACTCCAGCCAGGTCTCCTAAGCAACCAAATTGGCCCGGTTGCTAGGGAGGGTAGAGTCACATGGAGTAACCTCCTCGTGGTCATGATTAGTGGTTCTCGCTCTCAATAGGGCGTGTGGTGAGTTGTGTGTGGATCGCGGAGAATAGCATGAGCCTCCACATGCGGTGAGTCTCCACGGTGTCATACACAATGAGTCACGTGTTAAGATGCGCGGATTGACGGTCTCAGAAGCAGAGGCAACTGAGACTTGTCCTCCGTCACCTGGATTGAGCTGAGTAACCGCGCCACCACGAGCACCTACTAAGTAGTGGGAATTGGGCATTCCAAATTGGGAGAAAAGGGAGTGTAAGATACATTGAAAGATTCGTTTTTAACACTATTTGAGCATTTACAGCTTTTATTTTCTTTCGCAGGCTGGAATGGCGCTGTATAAAATTGTTCCCAAAAATCCCTATTACTTCTGGTCTGTTATGAGCTTGGTGATGCAGGTATGTGAATGTTTTGTCTCTTAAACAATATATATATATATATATATATATATATATACAGTATATATATACACACACACACACACACACACACACATGTATATACAGTATGTATATGCGTGTGTGTGCTCAGAAATTCATTCATAGGTATATTTAATTATTTAATATTTAATGTAACAGTTTTTGTTATATTTGTATTTATAATATATATATAAAGATAACTTCTATCGCATAATTTTTTTCCCTTCTTAGTCCACACATAAAATAAAAAAATATAGTCAAATAGATATTTATATATAAATACACTATATATTAGAGATGTACTGCTATAGAAATTTTGGCCGATATGATAGCTATAATAATTTTTATTATAATATTTTAAAAGAAGAGTTTTTAAGGCCTGGAAAAGTCATGGAAATTATGGAAATTTTAAAAAGTCATGCAGATGTCTTAAGTGGATATGCATTTGTGTAGTTATGCTTCGCTCAGAAAGATTGCATTTGCTAGAAATTATTTTTTGTGAGTGCAATCTCTATTAATGAATTTAAAAAAACTGGAAAAGTATTGGAAATGAGCAACAATGAATCTGATCTAAATATTTTTATGTACAGTGGAAAATATGAATAACTGTTTTATACTTTTGTTACCTACACAGTAGAGCTGCACACTTAATCGTTAAAAGATCACGATCTCGATTCAGACACCCATGCAATCTTATTCCTGAATGACGATTCGGCTATGTTTATTAACGTTCCAGTGGCATGCCTTTGTAAGGCGGTCAAATTTACAGGAATGTCCCGGGTTCAATACAAGTTAAGCTCAATCGACAGCAATTGTGGCATAATGTCGATTACCACAAAAATTTATTTTGACTCGTTCCCCCCTTTTTTTTAAAAAAAATGCAAAAATCAGGGTAACAGTGAGGCACTTACAATGGAAGTGAATGGGGGACAATTTTTGTACATTAAAATACTCACTGTTTCAAAAGTATAGACACAAAACATAAACAATATGTGTGTTAACATGATTTTAATGTAATGAAATCACTTACTAACCTTTTCTGTGTAAAGTTACAGCCAATTTTACAACTTCGTTACCATTATGATGTAATGTCAACAAACCCTAAAATGACTGTAAAAATGTAAACAACTTTACAGCTCAAATAATACACGAGTTTTAACAGAAGAATCTTAATGTAAGTGCTTTTATAAACCCTCCAAAAATTGGCCTCATTCACTTCCATTGTAAGTGCCTCGCTGTAACCCAGATTTTTGCATTTTTTTTTTTTTTTTTTTTAAGAAAAGGAGGGACAAGTCTAAATAATTTTTGTGGTAATCTACATTATGCCACAAATGCTGTCGATTGAGCTTAACTTGTGTTGAACCCGGAATATTCCTTTAATTTTGAAATTCGCTTCGAGATGCATTTTAAAAGGGTGAAGTTATTTTAACTTGATATGGCATCTAAAAAACAGCGCTCCTGCACGAGATACTGAATAAACTAGGAAACGCAATAACCAAAAACATTAGTCTAACGCAGTGGTTCTCAAATTGCAGGGTGCCGTAACGACTGACTAAGGATGCCATGATATCTCTGCTCAATTCAGTATTTTAATAGCTACCGATGCAAAGAAAAGTATCAAGTTCTGACTCGATTCGGTAGCCACGCACTGTTTGATTTCAGCTGGCTACTTTCAGATGCTCACATGCGTATATGTCTGCTCGTGTCCTGTGATGAATGCAGTGGCGTGCATGAACAGCCAAATGCTTTTTTGTCAAAATGCTTGACATGATATTAATGTAAACACCGTTGTTAATATATTAAAATCGTATATTTCAAAATTGGATCTGTGCGATGCCTAATATACCTGCTGCTCTCTGTTATAGTCATTCAGACATTCTGACTGCATCAAAGTAGTATTAATGTACATCTAATAATCGCACAGTAAAGACTGTCAATAAATTAAGTATTTTTATTTTGCATTAGATTACTTTTTTAATGTTTTTCAATTATTTTAAAATAGATCATTTTAAAATGTTTAATTGCTACAGTTACTGAAAACTTAAACACTGTTTACTCTGTTTTTATTTAATTACTGGGTCCTGAAAAATTACTAAATGCTTGAAGCAACGTTTACAAAAGAAACACTGAAGGCTCCATTGTTTTAATTTAATTAGTGTTTTTTTTAAAGCATATTATATTTATTTACCAGTGCACCACAACACCTAATGCTCAGGTTTTGTAAATCACTGGAATAAACATTTGTTTTTCTTCAAAATTGTAAAAGAATCGTGATCTTTATTCTAAGCAAAAACAAAAAAAATCATGATTCTTAATTCATACTTTCTCTACTACACAGAGAAAGAGTACTGTTTAAATTGAAAAAGTATGCCCTGGTGTTTATCTGCAGCCAATATTGGCCTAATCAGATAATCAGGGTCTGAAATGAACACCCATCAAGCACCAAATGCGGGTACATCAGAACGATCCTGTGTTGGTTGAACCAATCAGATTCTATGCTACAAGACCGTTTTGATCACGCGGTCTGGGAGATGTTCCGGTCCGCCTCTGATGATGACATCGAGCTTTACACTGATAGTGTCACGTGTTTCATCAGAAAGTGCGTAGAGGGTGTTGTTCCGACCAAAACAATACGGATCTACCCAAACCAGAAACCTTGGATTAATAGCGATGTTCGCGTGGCACTTAATGCACGGACCTCCGCTTTTAATTCCGGGAACGCAGAGGAGCATAAACAAGCCAGTTATGCCCTCCGAAAAACTATCAGAGCAGCAAAACGCCAGTACAGGAACAAGATTGAAGGACAGTTTAACACCACCAACTCTAGAAGCATGTGGCAGGGAATTAAAATCATCTCAGACTTTAAAGGGTATAAAAACTCTGCCGTGAACACCGCTGCCTCTCTCCCGGATCGTTTCGAGGGAAATAACACCGCCCTCGCGGAGAGAGCTCTCGCGGCCGAAGCTACAGAGGTTAGTTCCTCTCCAACTCTGTAGCGGATGTAACCCGATCCTTCCGACGGGTGAATATCCATAAAGCCGCGGGTCCAGACGGCATTCCGGGCCGCATCATCAGAGCGTGCGCGAACCGACTGGCTGGTGTTTTTTCGGACATTTTCAACCTTTCCCTCTCTTTGACTGTAGTCCCCACATGCTTTAAAACGTCCACCATTGTGCCTGTACCAAAGCAATCCAAAATCACTTGCTTAAATGACTGGTGTCCTGTTGCTCTGACCCCCATCATCAGCAAATGCTTTGAGAGACTAATCAGAGATTACATCTGCTCTGTGCTGCCTCCCTCACTGCACCCATTGCAATTTGCTTACCGCAACAACCGCTCCACTGATGATGCCATTGCATCTACACTACACACTGCTCTCTCCCACCTGGAAAAAAGGAACACTTATGTGAGAATGTTGTTTGTAGACTACAGCTCAGCATTCAAAACCGTAGTGCCCTCCAAGCTTGATGAGAAACTCCGGGCTCTGGGCTTAAACAGCTCGCTGTGCAGCTGGATCCTGGACTTCCTGTCAAGCAGACGCCAGGTGGTTAGAATGGGCAGTAACATCTCATCACTGACCCTCAACACTGGAGCCCCACAGGGCTGTGTTCTCAGCCTACTCCTGTTTTCCCTGTACACACATGACTGTGTGGCAACACATAGCTCCAATGCCATCATTAAGTTTGCTGATGATACGACGGTGGTAGGTCTGATCACTGACAATGATGAAACAGCCTACAGAGAGGAGGTGCACACTCTGACACACTGGTGTCAGGAGCACAACCTCTCCCTCAATGTCAGCAAGACAAAGGAGCTTGTGGTGGACTTCAGGAGAAGAGAAAGGGAACACAGCCCCATCACCATCAATGGAGCACCAGTGGAGAGAGTCAGCAGCTTCAAGTTCCTGGGTGTCCACATCACTGAGGAACTCACATGGTCTGTCCACACTGAGGCCGCACTGTAGAGAGCATCCTGACTGGCTGCATCTCCGCCTGGTACGGCAATAGCACCGTCCACAACCGCAAAGCCCTGCAAAGTGTGGTGCGAACTGCCAGACACATCATAGGAGGTGAGCTTCCCTCCCTCCAGGACATATATACCAGGCGGTGTGTGAAAAAAGCTTGGAGGATCATCAGACACTCCAGCCACCTGAGCCATGGGCTGTTCTCACTGCTACCATCAGGCAGGCGGTATCGCAGCATCAGGACCCGCACCAGCCGACTTCATGACAGCTTCTTCCCCCAAGCAATCAGACTTTTGAACTCTTGATCTCTCACAATCAATATACATCAGTACTGCGCTTTATTAATCTTATTATCTCACACTGGACTGTCATAAATTATATTCTCTCTTAACAACACTATCAACCGACAGCCTGAATGTCAATACAGTACAATACAACCTACTGTACATATTATATATACTATATATACTATTTTATGATTGTTTAATGTGTATTCTATATTGTGTGTATTGTATACTGTACATTGTATGTTATTATTTGTATATTGTGTTGTGTGTAATTGTTTATATTAGATTTTAAATTGTGTTGTGTAAATCTGATGTTTATTGTAAATTGGTATATGTCCCATCACTGTCATGACTGCTATGTTGCTCGGAACTGCACCCAAGAATTTCACACACTATTGCACTTGTGTATATGGCTGTGTGACAATAAAAGTGATTTGATAAAAGTGATTTGATTTGATTTGACATTTTCTTTTTGGCTGGTGAATTTCGCAGTGTCACGCCATTCTGGCGGGTGCATTAAAATGGCCAAACATTGTCAGGTTACCGCTTATTCTTTCAATTAATATCTGTGTCAAAATAATAACACATTCAAGTTTTGTCCTCAAGGTGGGTCCACAGGCCTTCAATCATGGTTGCAGGTGGCTGACACGATTACCAGAACATTTCTAGACAGTACAGCTCTGCTATTACAACTGAATAGTTTCTGAATACTAGTAAGCTAGTTTCCCGCTGCTCATCGATAACCTTAGTTAGCTGTAAGTCTAGAAGCAAGATTAAGGCAATGTTCAGGAACGTTCATGCCATCAGGAAGAAGCAAGACTACTGTTGGATTTCGGGTGGATGTGCTCGGCACCACACACACACACAAATTCTCCAGTAATAATTGCTTTAAAGTTACAGTGCTGTGAAAAATGATTTGCCCCATCCTGATTTCTTCTGTTTTTGTGTATATTTCATACTAAATTGTTTCAAAAATTCAAACAAAATCTAACAAAGGCAAACTGAGTAAATGATAATGTTATTTATTGACGCAAAAAAGTTATCCAATACCAACTGGGCTTATGTGAAAAGTAGTTACTAAACCCCCAAATCTATGAAACTGCATTCATAATGGGGTTCAGCTGGACTAGACACACCCAGACCTGATTACTGCCAGTCCTGTTCAATCAAATCAACACCTAAATAAAATTTTTGTTGCCAAAAAGTTGGCTAAAAGGTTTCACTCAGTAGCACACTATGCCAAGGTCGAAAGAAATTCCAGAAATGATAAGGAAAAAGGTGATTGAAATACCTCAATATCGGAAGGGTTACAAAGGCTCAGGGACTCCAAAGAACCACAGTGAGAGCCATTATCTCCTAATGGAGACTACTTGGCACAGTAGTGAACCTTCCCAGAAGTGGCCGACCTTCCAAAATTTCTCCTAGAGCACAGCGAAGACTCATCCAGGAAGTCACAAAAAAGCCAAGGACAGCATCCAGGGAACTGCAGTTCTCTCTTGCATCAATAAAGGTCACTGTTCATGACTCCACTATCAGAAAGACACTGGGCAAAAATGCCATCCATGGAAGAGTGGCGAAAACCACCGCTAACCCAGAGGAACATAAAGGCTCATCTGAATTTTGCCAAAACACACCTTGATGATCCTCAATGCTTTTGGGAGAATGTTCTGTGGACTGATGAGTCGAAAGTGGAACTGTTTGGAAGACAGGGGTCCCGTTACATCTGGCGTAAACCAAACACAGAATTCCACAAAAAGAGCATCATACCTACAGTCAAGAATGGTGGTGGTAGTGTGATGGTGTGGGGATGCTTTGCTGCTTCAGTGCGACTTGCAATAATTTAGGGAAACATGGTTGCCTTTGTTTTATGTTATATCTCGTTTGAAGATTTAAAACAATTTAGTATGAAAAATACACAAAAATAGAAGAAATCAGGAAGGAGAAAATACTTTTTCACAGCACTGTATGTTGATTGAAATGTCTATTGCTAAAGTACACTGTAACACTGCTACTGAATTAACAACACTAGAGTGTAGTCTGATTCTGCAACAAATCACTCATTCATGCTGGTTCTTTTTAGTGAATCAACAACATACAGTGCGACCAGTGTTGTCCGATTGCTGAACAAATTATTCTTAAGAGCTGGCTCTTTTCAGTGGATCAAAAAGACAAGAATCAGTCGGCTGGTAGGCTAAAAATGTACGTTCGGACTTGGGATGTGCATGAGTAATTGAGTAATTGTTAAATTATACTGTACTTTCCCTTTGAGTTTCTGACAAAATTTCGCATCGTTGAGGTGTTCATTAAGAGAAGGAATGATGATGGCATCTTTGGCCAAGTGTGATGTCAAGTTCGGCAGTACTTCTCATTGAAATGTACTCTATTGGTATTCAGTTCTTGTTGAAGTCAAGCAAACCAGTGGATGAGGATCTGCTTTTATGGTGGTAAGAAAATGCGAAGCGGTACAAGAAACCCGGAAGCTTATCAGATCTGAACACTGATGGAGCGCATTTTATAAAAAGCCATCTTTCATCACTTGTTTTTCTGAATAATAACATGTAAAATTATAAAAATGTGATAGTCTTGGGGGGCCTGGGTAGCTCAGCGAGTATTGACGCTGACTACCACCCCTGGAGTTGCGAGTTCGAATCCAGGGCGTGCTGAGTGACTCCAGCCAGGTCTCCTAAGCAACCAAATTGGCCTGGTTGCTAGGGAGGGTAGAGTCACATGGGGTAACCTCCTCGTGGTCGCGATTAATGGTTCTCGCTCTCAATGGGGCATGTGGTAAATTGTGCGTGGATGGCGGAGAGTAGCATGAGCCTCCACATGCTGTGAGTACTCGACTGTAAAATTACTCGAAAATGCCCATTCCTATTTTGGACCAAGTTGATAATACAGTCGTTAAAAAAGTGCCAACATTGTCTTACACATTATCACAGATATATTGTGCATCCCTAACACATACAAAATCGTCTGCTTGCACATTTCTCTACTTTGACCTGTTGCTCTCTGTCACAGGCCATCTCAGCACAAGACGAGAAGCTCTCTCAGACCATGTTCCTGCCGTTAGCCGAGCGCATGGTGGAGAAAATGGTGAAAGAGGAGAAGATCGAGGCAGAGGCTGAGGTATGTGGGTGTGTGTTGATAATCTGTTTCTAATTGCAGTCGAAGGAAGAATATGACATGTTTTCCATTGTCTGTTCCAGGTGCAGCTGTATTTCATGATCCTGGAGCGCTTGGGGAAGTATGTGGAGGCGCTGGAGGTGGTGCAGGGGCCGCTTGGAGGTGAAGAGGATTAATAAACATCTCTACTAGTAACCCGAAGAATGCTCTGATTTATTTAAAAATGCCTTACATTATGGAGGTTAAATTATGATTTTAAATGCTGATTCATGTTGAGTTTAGTGGCATCATTGTTGTGCTTTTTTTTCCCTCAGAGAAACTGACGAGTGAACTTCAGAGCCGTGAGAACAAATGCATGATGTTGTACCGGCGTCTGGAGCGCTGGCCCGAGTGCAATGCTCTCTCCTGCAAACTGCTCCTGAAAAAGTCAGTCCACTACTGATCTCAGACCACTTTTTTGGAATTTAAAAGGATAGCCTGTACCTAGAACAGATTTAAATGAAAGAGGAAATTATTTTTAGCTTAGTAAAAACATTTTTTTAATAATTAAGCTTTAATAGTAACATTACAAATATTCAAAACCATCTATGTAATACAATATTTATACACTAGGGGGAGCAGAATACAGGTATATGTAAAAACCTTAAATAAATTGCAAGTTTTTACAGAGTAATGCAGTTATTTATGTAAGATGTCAGTCAGTAGATTACCTCATCATATTTGTATATCTCTGCAGCCCTGATGACTGGCAATTCTACTTGATGTATTTTGACTCTTTGTTTCACCTGATCGATCAGAGCTGGACGCCCTCACAGGAAGGAGCACAGTAAGTGAAAATAGGGAAATATAAGTGGAGATGATTTCATGCACATAAATATTTGACTGCCAGAAATGAACGTGTGCATATATATATATATATATATATATATATATATATATATATATATATATATATATATATATATATATATATATATATATATATATATATAAATAAATTTTTCTTTAAATTATTAGGTTTCAAATGCTAGGACTTTTGATTCCTGTCTACTGTCAATAAAAAAAATTACCCGGTACTGTTGACGTTGGAGAACAACACAAATGTTTTTTGTTGTTGTTGTTGTTTTTTGACATATCTTATTTATATCCTTATTTACAAGATGTATTATGTCAAAAAAAAAAGAATAATAACAGAATGATTTTTTTTAGGTGAAATTTTTTTTGTTTTTTTTTTTTTTTTTTGTGCCCCCCCAACTCAGAAGGTTTTCTGTTAAATTACTCCATGCAATTGACCAATCATCTTCTTGTTATTATTTTAACCCTCCTATTGTATTGAAAAATGCCACCTCCCTTTGGTATTCATGGTCATTTTTGACCGGAAGTGTTAAATGTGTAACCCTCATTTTTTATTATGTTATTAATGATAAAAAGAATTATTCCCTGAAGTGAGAACAATTAAATTATGCATTTCTTTGAGATTTTATGTGATGTGATCTTATTTACATGTACATTTCTAAATGTTACCATTAATTTGCATAAATAAGCAAATTTTTGAAGAAGAAAACAATTTCAGAACCTACAATTCTATAATTTGAAACATGAATAAAATATGAGAATGCGCCATAAATTGGTAGCAGATTACTGCTATCTGGTGAACAAACTATAAATAACATGACTTGAAAACCATGTCAGTAGATGGCTGTAGCTACCTACTGTGTAGTCTGATGGCTTGTTGTAACCTAATTTTATATTTTATCACAAGATATGCATTTGGATATATATTTAAACATTATCAAACTATTTGTCAAAGTTTAGCATTTTAAAATTGATTTGCAGTGTCAGTTTTTGCAGTTAATGTCACTATGCTTGCAATCAAACCTGACCATGGTGTTACAAAGAGAAGACACAGAATAAGCATTTTTCTACCAATAATTATTTCAAACTTAAAGTTTAAGAACTCAAAGTAAATTCATAATAATATCAAGAAAATGGAGCATCAAGAAACGGAAATGAACTGCAAAATTCTGAAAATTCAATTAGAGTATAAAAGAGAAGAATCAGAGTAAACATTCTGCAATTTCAAACTTTTTATATTATTATTTGGTTTTTGGTTTTTTTTTGCAAACATGTGAGTGTGTGTGTGTGTGTGTGTGTGTGTGTGTGTGTCAGATTGCTGTCATCAGCAGGAAAACAACAGATGACTTGGAATGCCAACAATGAGCAAAAGATGGCTGTAGAGCTCCACTTACTGATGCCCTGGTTCTGTGTGTGTGTGTTCTGCATTGTGAGTGTGTTATTGTCTCACCCATTCATTTCTGAGTGTGTGTTTAGCATTGTGATGGATTTATTTATTGACAAATGTAAAAAAAAATTGAGTCTCACCAGTTAAAAGAGTGTGTGTGTATGTTTTGCACTGAGGATGTTTTAGAGTCTCACCCTGTAATTTCTGTCTGTTTTTTTCCGCATTGTGGCTGATTTACTGATTGAATTTGACAGATAAAAAAATGTGCTCTCTTTTTTGGTCTTTCCCATTCATTTTCAATGGTCGCTCAATATTGACCGCGAATACCAAAGGTGTCGCTTTTTTTTTCTTTTTCTTTTTTTACGACCACATGGACTTATCGAATCAAGCCCAATTATTTATTTATGTTATGTTCAGATGGCAAATGGAGGAAAAGTCACCAAGTCTTGTACTGCTTAGATAAAGGAAACCATTTTATTAAATGAGGAAAATGTATTTGTCATAGGAGGGTTAATCTTAAACAGAGTCTCAAAATTGTATTATTATTATTATTGTTATTATTATTAGAGCTACAAGTAATTATTTTGTTTGCCACTTTGGTGGAAAATCTGTAAAAGCTGCCTTCAGGGTGTAAGAGGTTAACATAATAGGTGAAATGATATGCAGTGTTCAACACTAAAACACATTTCAAATAGTAGTATGCTTCATTGTTGTCACCTGACCTCACTATATTGCATGTTTAATTCAGGAAATTGCATCCAGTTATCATCTCAGAAATAAGAAGTTATTTCTCCATTTTTATCCAAGTTTGTGTAAAAATGTCGGTAACACTTTACAATAAGGTTCCACTCGTTAACATTGGTTAACGCTTTAGGTATCATGAACAAAAATTGAACAATATATTTTTTTACAGCATTTATTATCTTTGTTAACGTTAGTTAATAAAAATACAATTGTTCATGTTTGTTCATAGTGCATTTACTAATGTTAACAAATTAAACTTTTGATTTAAAAAATGTATTCTATTTGTTGAAATTAACTAAGATTATTAAATGCTGTGAAATTACTGTTCATTGTTAATTTGTTAACTAATGTAAACAAATAAAACCCAATTTTAAAGTGTTACCAGAATGGCTTAAATTTTGGCGGTCTGATCAAATGAGTCAACTAGAAGATGTTCAAAATGTTTAATATCACTTGTATTAAACATTTTTCAGTGTGCTTTGATTCTATTCTGTAAAGAGGACTGTCTGTACTCAGTCTGCTGTGTTGTTCTGTTCTGTAGTTCTGCAGAAGGGGAGGTGCACTCGTCCGTGTCCCAGGCCATCAGTTTCATAGAGGAGCGACTGAACACAGAGGAGGCGAAAGAGTCCAAACATCTGAGAGGACCCTATCTGGCTCGTCTGGAGCTCATTAAACGCCTCAGAGAGCACAGCTGTCCTGAAGCACAACAGCTAGGTGCAGTATTAGTTGAGATCTGTTAAACGTGTGACCGGCTGTATATGTTTCTCACGTGTTTACCTGTCCTGATGCAGGGGAACCTCTGGAGCTCATGTTCCAGTTCTTTGTGAAATTTGGAGACAAGCCGTGTTGCATCACAGACCTAAAGATCTTTCTGGATCTTTTAAATCCTGACCAACATGTGCAGGCAAGTGGAAGAATACAGCAGATACCTTAAAAACCAACAAACCTATTTTCACCACTAATTTTTGCATCGAAGATATTAAAACAAAATGATGCATCCCGATAGATCCTTTCACACCGATAGAAAAATTCAGTGAAAACCGTCAAAAATACACAGAAATGGAAAGTGCTTCACTCCAAAATAAAACCTCATTAAAAAAAAAAAGGTATGGCAGAAATATATCACTACTGTATAGTTATGTAATATTGACTGTAATACTACTACTAGTACTATTACTAAGAATAAATCAATAGTTATTGTATCATATTTAAGCAATATTTCACATCTGTTGTGCAGCACTTTATTTAACAAAAATAACTCCAATACTGTATTTTGAATTATGCTTTGAGGTTCTGTATAAAAGCACTTCATTTGATAAAAATAATACAATATTATGTTTAAAAATGAATTGTTCTATTTTCATTTGATTAAAGTTTTAATGAATTAATTTATTTAGACACCATTTTGTTGATTAAATTGAAATAAACTGTTGGTATATAACTCTGAAAAAATAAAACAACCAAACAGGTATCGGTACTTGTACTCGTTCTCAAAAAAATGGTATCAAGACATCCCTAATTTTGTGTTTATAACTGATATTTCTGACTTCAAACTGTTGATGATAGTTGGATCTTTTATTTCCATCATTCCATACCGACAGATTTTGGATACATTTTGGGCTGTATTTTGCATTACACTGTGTGAAAAAAATAAATAAATAAAAATATGTGCTTTTATATATATATATATATATATATATATATATATATATATATATATATATATATATATATATATATATATATTATACAGTATTGTGCAAAAGTTTAAGGTGCTTAAGATGTTTCACAAAAGCATGTGTCTTAAGATGGTTATTTATATCTTCAGCTTTAGTGTGTCAATAGGAAATATAAATGTTAGACTCCCAAACATTTCTTCTGCAAATAAAAAAGATTAGAATAGAAGAACAGGGAGCCCTGCAACAGGTGTCATTGCCCCCACAGAGCCCCCCACTGAACATCGTGTCAGTCTGAGATTATATAAAGAGACTGAAGTAATTGAGACAGCCGAAATAGATAGAAGAACAGGGAGCCCTGCAACAGATGTCATGGCCCCCACAGAGCCCCCCACTGAACATCGAGTCAGTCTGAGATTACATAAAGAGACAGAAGCAATTGAGACAGCCGAAATAGATAGAAGAACAGGGAGCCCTGCAACAGATGTCATGGCCCCCACAGAACCCCCCACTGAACATCGTGTCAGTCTGAGATTACATAAAGAGACAGAAGTAATTGAGACAGTCGAAATAGATAGAAGAACAGGGAGCCCTGCAACAGATGTCATGGCCCCCACAGAGCCCCCCACTGAACATCGTGTCAGTCTGAGATTACATAAAGGGACAGAAGCAATTGAGACAGCCGAAATAGACAGAAGAACTGTGGAGAATTTTCCAAGAAGCTTGAACATCCTATCTGCCAACAACCAAGAAAAACTGTGTCTAGGTGTATCTAGGAGAATTGGGGCTGTTTTAAAGGCAAAGGTGGTCACTCCGAAAATTGATTTAGCTTTTTTCATGTTTACTGGACTTTGTATGACATTAAGTGATAAATGAAAACTATTTATTTCATTATTTTTGAAGACATCCTCACTATGCAACATTTTTCACCAGTGCCTAAAACCTTTGAGCAGTACTGTATGTGTATATATATATATATATAGTCAAATTTTACTGCTGATTTGAATTGAATGTGTTACTTGGTCTTTTCCCATTCAAGTAGATAGGAGCGATACTTCCACAGAAAATAGCTGTCTGGGAGTGTTCCCAAGAAGGCCGTCAAGTGGGCTGACTTTCCTTGAAAGTGACTACTTTGGTATAATAAAACAGTTCTATAAATAGTTAAAGCATACATCAGCATAGGAAAATGCAAAACATAACAGCTGCTGCTGAGGATTTGTATAGAACTTGCATCGTGCCATAAATAATAACAAATTAAGAAACGAATGCACGATGTAGGAGAGACAGAATTATTATTATTTTTATTTTTAATTTTTTCATTTATTTTATGCAGATCGCTGAAAAAACGTAAACTAAATACTGACAACGAGTGCAGTTGATGCGCATGGACATAACTACGACAAACACTGTTTGGCGGAGACACATTTATGTGGTCAAGTGTAAATGGAATGTGCTTATTCAACTGGATAGCAATCCGATCAGTAAAAATGCATGAAGTGCCAAGTTTAAATACCCCGTAGCCAAACTTTTGACTCTTAGCGTAAAGTCTGGTCCACTTTGCTGCTTATTTTGACCAAGAACAGCCCGCTTACACAGAGATAATCTCACAGACATGTTGCATGTTTTTACTCTCTAACACTAACTCTAGTGTAATTGTCCCAGTTCATAAACAGGCTGATGGAGGCTGTGCCACTGGGCGCTCCAGGAGAGGATGGTGTCGCCCTACCAGCAGACACACGAGCTCTTCAGAGACACCTCTGTGTGACCCAGCTCAGTCGATGTCTTGGTTTACAGCACGCTCTAAAAACGGAGGGCAAACTGGGTGTTATCAAAGAACTCAAGGCACATTACCACCATGGCTTACAATTCGGTAAGTAGGGATGTGCGGAACGACTAATTTTACTGATGTTTAAATGTAAATTTTGGAGTCTACTAGTCGACTAGTTTAAAAAGTAAGAAACCCTGAGAAAGCAGTCACAAAACATTGGGTATTTATGTTACCCTTTTAAAATACTTAATCTATCCAGCCAGGTCTCCTAAGCAACCAAATTGGCCCTGTTGCTAGGGAGGGTAGAGTCACATGGGATAGACTCCTTGTGGTCGCTATAATGTGGTTCGTTCTCTGTGAGGCGCGTGGTGAGTTGAGCGTGGCGTGAAGCTTCCACATGCGCTGTGTCTCTGTGGCAACACGCTCAACAATCCATCAATCTCTTGGTCTCAGACACGGATCTTATCGCGTGGCTTGTTGAGCGTGTTGCCACGGAGACATAGCGAGGCAACTGGGATTCGTCCTCCGCCACCCGGATTGAGGCGAGTCACTACGCCACCACAAGGACTTAAAAGCACATTGGGAATTGGGCATTCCAAATTGAGTGAAAAAAGAAAAATACTTAATTTATTCCAACAGCCTGATCCAACACTAAATTCTGCTGAATTCAACTGAAAAGTTGCACGTATTTCACGACTTGCATTAGCTTGTGATCTGATATGGCAGTTGTTTGGTTAAGAACGTTAACCAATAACAGTTACAATGTAAAAGGCCTGTGAAAAATGTACAATAAACCTAATTAATTGTTCTAAACGTGACGAGCACACTGAATAAAAGATACTTTAAATTGTAATTTTTACAGTCTTTATAGGAGTTCAAGGTTTGTTGACATTAAATCGTCATGGCAGCAAAGTTGTTAAATTGGTTATAACTATACACAGGAAAGGTTAGTAAGTGATGTTATGACACTAAATGTTATCATGTTAACACTTATATCATTTAAGTCTTGTGTCTATACTTTTGAAACCGTGAGTATTTTAACTTAAAAAAAATTGGCCCCCATTCACTTCCATTGCATTTGCCTCACTGTGACCTCGCCTTTTGCTTTTTTTTTTTAAAGAAAAGGAGGTGTAAATCAAAATTAATGTTTGTGGTAATCAATATTACACCACAAATGCTGTCGATTGATTGAATCTGGAATATTCCTTAAATTTTACTCTGAGTAAGTAGCCAAGAAAATGACTATTTTAGACTAGGCATACCAATTTATTTATTTTTTTCCCCCAAATTATTTTTACCTTGCTGATCAAGAATGCTCTTTTTAATGATGTACCAACTGCTTAAATGGTTAAACAACTTAACAGCTCAAATAATACATGAGTTTGGACAGAAGAATTAATGTAAGTGCTTTTATAAAATTTTCAGGGTTCCCACGGTCATGGAAAACCTGGAAATATCAGGCAATTTTAAAATTGTGATTTCCAGGCCTGGAAAAGTCATGGAAATTAATAAAATCTTCAGTCATGAAAAAATCATGGAATTTTTTTGATAGTTCATATATTTTTATTTATTATGCTCTGTCCTAAAATATTTAATCGGTGTTTTACATTGCACGGGATCAAGAACACACGGTGAAGAGTTTAAAAAAAGAATAATAATAATATACAGTGCATCCGGAAAGTATTCACAGCGCTTCACTTTTTCCACATTTTGTTATGTTACAGCCTTATTCCAAAATAGATTAAATTTATTATTGTCCTCAAAATTCTACAAACAATACCCCATAATGACAACATGAAAGAAGTTTGATTGAAATCTTTGCAAATTTATTAAAAATAAAAAAACGAAAAAATCACATGTACATAAGTATTCACAGCCTTTGCCATGACACTCAAAATTGAGCTCAGGTGCATCCTGTTTCCACTGATCATTCTTGAGATGTTTCTACAACTTGATTGGAGTCCACCTGTGGTAAATTCAGTTGATTGGACATGATTTGGAAAGGCACACACCTGTCTATATAAGTTCCCACAGTTAACAGTGCATGTCAGAGCACAAACCAAGCCATGAAGTCCAAGGAATTGTCTGTAGACCTCCGAGACAGGATTGTATTAAGGCACAGATCTGGGGAAGGGTACAGAAACATTTCTGCAGCATTGAAGGTCCCAATGAGCACAGTGGCCTCCATCATCCGTAAATGGAAGAAGTTTGGAACCACCAGGACTTTTCCTAGAGCTGGCCGCCCGGCCAAACTGAGCGATCAGGGGAGAAGGGCCTTAGTCAGGGAGGTGACCAAGCTCCAGCGTTTCTCTGTGGAGAGAGGAGAACCTTCCAGAAGAACAACCATCTCTGCAGCACTCCTCACTAAAAGGCACATGACAGCCCGCCTGGAGTTTGCCAAAAGGCACCTGAAGGACTCTCAGACCATGAGAAACAAAGATTGAACTTTTTGGCCTGAATGGCAAGCGTCATGTCTGGAGGAAACCAGGCACCGCTCATCACCTGGCCAATACCATCCCTACAGTGAAGCATGGTGGTGGCAGCATCATGCTGTGGGGATGTTTTTCAGCGGCAGGAACTGGGAAACTAGTCAGGATCGAGGGAAAGATGAATGCAGCAATGTACAGAGACATCCTTGATGAAAACCTGCTCCAGAGCGCTCTGGACCTCAGACTGGGGCGAAGGTTCATCTTCCAACAGGACAACGACCCTAAGCACACAGCCAAAATAACAAAGGAGTGGCTACGGGACAACTCTGTAAATGTCCTTGAGTGGCCCAGCCAGAGCCCAGACTTGAACCCGATTGAACATCTCTGGAGAGATCTGAAAATGGCTGTGCACCGACGCTCCCCATCCAACCTGATGGAGCTTGAGAGGTCCTGCAAAGAAGAATGGGAGAAACTGCCCAAAAATAGGTGTGCCGAGCTTGTAGCATCATACTCAAAAAGACTTGAGGCTGTAATTGGTGCCAAAGGTGCTTCAACAAAGTATTGAGCAAAGGCTGTGAATACTTATGTACATGTGATTTATTTCGTTTTTAATAAATTTGCAAAGATTTCAAACAAACTTCTTTCACGTTGTCATTATGGGGTATTGTTTGTAGAATTTTGAGGAAAATAATGAATTTAATCCATTTTGGAATAAGGCTGTAACATAACAAAATGTGGAAAAAGTGAAGCGCTGTGAATACTTTCCGGATGCACTGTATATATAAATACACTACCGGTCAAAAGTTTTGATTTTTAAGATCATGAGAAACATTTCGGTCAAGTGTTTCAAAACTTTTGACCGGTAGTGTATATATATCATGTTATTTAGAATATCTGACCAATTAGGGTTCTTTCACATGGCACTTTTGGAGCGCACCCGGGTTCGAATGTCATCAAAGTTCGGTTAGTTTGGATAATGTGAACGCTGTTGTCCAAACTCCAGTGCGCACCTGAGAACTGCACCCGAGTCTGCTTGAAAAGGCAGTCTGGGGAACAGTTCATGTCAACTCCAGTACGGTTCACTGCTGATATAAACGCAATCGTACCAAATCGCAGAAGTGATCCACTTGTGATGACGTATAATTTGCGTCTGTGCAGGCTCCTGATATAATGCATTTCTCATACCTTTGTTCAATTCATTTGTCCAAATAAATCCCCTTCACTAAATAATAATATAACCCAAATAATATGATGTGGGGGGAGGGGGACGGAAACAAACTTGTGTGCGGTCCAAGCAATCAAACCAAGTGTGAAAACACCCATAGAGACAACAATGTGCCGCTAATCTCCACCCATTTTAAGATTCATGCAGTGTGTTCGTATGGATTAAATGTTCAACTTTTAACAAACAATGGTGTGGTTTTGTTTTTTACAAATTTGCGATTGTTATTTTGGTGCCATTTTCAGAATGTTAAGAAAATTTGCTTTCAAGTCATGGAAATACATTGGTTGAAAAGAGTGGGAACTCTGAATTATAAGCTTCACATTTCTGCCTTTAAACTCAACAAAAATTCGCCCCATTGACTTCCATTGCAAGTGCATCACTGTAACTCAGTTTTTGCTTTTTTTAAGAAAAGGAGGGATGAGTCAATCATTTTTTGTGGTAATCAATATTATGTCACAAATGCTGTCGATTGAGCCTGGAATATTCCTTTAACATGTCAACGTGGTTCGGTGAAAGACAATTATCCTGCAGTTGAAAAAGCCCGCTTGGTGGGAAAATAACCTACAAGCATGCACAGATTTAAAGAAGAATCAAATGTGAATACAACCACAGTGACTTGTAAGTCAGTGTTTCGGAAATCCACATCCCGCACCACCACCGAAGTGATTTCATAGCTACTTTGCTAAGTTTGCTTTACTAGCGAGAGAGGGAAGAAGCACGTGCGGTCTGAGGTAAAATTAAACTTCAGATATCCTCTTTTGTTCAGAATTTTATTATTAATTATATTTAAAATTTTACATTCTGACTACCACCCCTGGAATCGCGAGTTGGAATCTAGGGCATGCTGAGTGACTCCAGCCAGGTCTCCTAAGCAACCAAATTGGTCCGGTTGCTAGGGAGGGTAGAGTCACATGGGGTAACCTCCTTGTGGTCGCAATTAGTGGTTCTCGCTTTCAGTGGGGCGTGTGGTAAGTTGTGCGTGGATCGCGGAGAGTAGCATGAACCTCCACATGCTGTGTCCGCGGTGTCATGCGCAACGAGCCACGTGATAAAATGCGCGGATTGACTCAGACTTGTCCTCCGCCACCCGAATTGAGGTGAGTAACCGCGCCACCACGAGTACCTACTATGTAGTGGGACTTGGGCATTCCCCAAATTGGGAGAAAAGGGGATAAAAATGAGATGTCCTCTGAATCTGCTTTCCTTTCGATCACTGATGTAATTGTAGTTTGGGATGAAACAAGGAGACGAAGAGATCAACTGTGGTTGTTTTCATGTTGTACTTAAACACATTATCATGGTGTATGCAGAAAACATAATGTTCTTTAATAGAGAAACGCTCCAACACTGATACACTGAGCCTGCTTCATCTTCATCTGTGCGTCGTCTTGTATGCAGAGAAGATGTGACATACAGCACACAATACGGCGGATGACCATATAGACAGCCTTATCAACGTCTGCTGGCATGATTACTGAATGCATTTGTCCTGAAATTAATTTATCAGCAATCAATTAGATTAATCGGTCAAATGATCAACGACGATTAATCGACTGCCGATTAAACATTAACATCCCTATTCCCTTGTTTTCTCTGTGTTATAGGAAAGTCGTGTTTAAAAACTGAGCTACAGTTCTCGGATATGTACTGTCTGATGGCAGCGCATGTCTATATAGATCTGTGGACTGAGACAGGTAAGCGAGCTCAGTTCTGGGATCAGTATGAATGATCAAAGCTGTAGTTTTTATCAGGGTTTTGATTAATTCTGTGTTCTGTTTTGTAGGTGATCAGAACATGTTATGGCTGAGTCTGGGAATGTTAGAAGAAGGTCTCGCTCACAGTCCCTCTAATGCTCAATTTAAACTACTGCTTTTGCTCCTGTACTGCCGTCTGGGGGCGTTCGAGCCTGTGGTAGATCTTTACTCCAGTCTGGACGCCAAACACGTCCAGCATGACACCATAGGGTAAGAAACTACTTAAGAACTGCACAAACTAGGGGGCCTGGGTAGCTCAGTGGTAAAATATGCTGGCTACCACCCCTGGAGTTCGCTAGTTCGCTAGTTCGAATCCCAGGGCGTGCTGAGTGACTCCAGCCAGGTCTCCTAAGCAACCAAATTGGCCCGGTTGCTAGGGAGGGTAGAGTCACATGGGGTAATCTCCTCGTGGTCGCTATAATGTGATTTGTTCTCGGTGGGGCGCATGGTGAATTGAGCGTGGTTGCTGCGGTGGATGGCGTGAAGCCTCCACACACGCTATGTCTCCATGGCAACGCGCTCAACAAGCCACGTGATAAGATGCGCGGGTTGACTGTCTCAGATGCGGAGGCAACTGGGATTCGTCCTCCGCCACCCAGACTGAGGCGAATCACTGTGACCACGAGGACTTAGAGCGCATTGGGAATTGAGCATTCCAAATTGGGAGAAAAAGGGGAAAAAATTTTAATCCCCTTTTCTCCCCAATTTGGAATGCCCAATTCCCACTACTTAGTAGGCCCTTGTGGTGGCACAGTTACTCACCTCAATCCAGGTGGCGGAGGACAAGTCTCAGTTGCTTCTGCTTCTGAGACCGTCAATCCGCGCATCTTATCACATGACTCTTTGTGCATGACACCGCGGAGACTCACAGCATGTGGAGGCTCATGCTACTCTCCGCGATCCACGCACAACTTACCACACGCCCCATTGAGAGCGAGAACCACTAATCGTGACCACGAGGAGGTTAACCCCATGTGACTCTACCCTCCCTAGCAACCGGGCCAATTTGGTTGCTTAGGAGACCTGGCTGGAGTCACTCAGCACGTCCTGGATTCAAACTCGCGACTCCAGGGGTGGTAGTCAGCATCAATACTCATTGAGCTACCCAGGCCCCCCCCCCCAACATAAAGTTCTTTAAAAAAACACATAGCTATTTTAGCTAACTTGTTATAGTGTTTATCAAGAAAAATTTATATTTTATATTGAAAATGAATAACACCACTAAAGCCAAAACATTTTGTAACATGACATTTTCAAACATTTAGTCCGATCAGATCAACCAAGTTCTTCCAAGTTTCCTGTCAATTTGTAAAACCTTTTCTGACAGAAAATAGTTCAAAAAGTCATTCAGATTGTTTTCAAATGGGTCAAATGATCGGCATGATGTAAAATAATTTTAATATAGCCACAGGTGGCTGTTTTCAGGATTCAAGCAGTTGTGAAAATGATCAAAATGGCCGAATTTGAAGGAAAATATTTATTAGGGGTAATTTAATTGCAATGTACTCTAGATACATTGTAGGTATGTGTGTTTGCAGACTTACAAGAATAAATAAAGCAGAATAAAAGGTATATCTTCAATTTAATTTTTGTTCGCCATTTTTTAGTTTTTAGAAAACGTCTCTGTTACGTACATAACCTCGGTTCCCTGAGACGAAGGGAACGAGACATTGCGTAGTTACGCATGTGGGAGTGCCTTCATACACGACAATTCATGTCAAGTGTACTGAGTCGTAAGGGAAACCTACTTTTTTTAACTTTTCCTTGACGTTTGGTCTGATCTGCACAAAATTGTGTTTGACCCTAGTTATCAAAAATTATTTTGATTCGTCAAACCATTTAGAAGATATAAGCCTGTTAAGTTTTTGGCTATGGCCCAAATTCACTACTTGTCAACCTATATCTTTTGTTAGTTGGGCTGTGAATTGATTAAAAAAATGTAACTAATTAAATAAAAGTTTTCTGTGGTTAACAGCGATTAATCACAATCATGGTGCATAACACATTACAACAAACATTAAAAAATACTGTATAATCATAAATATATTTACTTTGTACTGTCTCAAAGAACTTGTCATCATTTATTTTAATTATTTAAATATATACACATTATGTACACACACACACATATATATATATATATATATATATATATAAACACACACACTGTGTATATACAGCTCTGGAAAAAAAATTAAGAGACCACTGCAAAATTATCAGTTTCTCTGGATTTACAATTTATACATACAATGGTGGCCAAAAGTTTGGAATAATGTACAGATTTTGCTGTTTCAGAAGGAAATTGGTACTTTAATTTAAGAAAGAAACAGCTTTCTCTAGAAACTCGTCAGTCAATCATTGTTTTGAGGAGTGAAGGCTATAAATGCTTGAAATTGCCAAAAATTTCATACAAAGGTGTACACTACAGTCTTCAAAGACAAAGGACAACTGGCTCTAACAAGGACAGAAAGAGATGTGGAAGGCCAGATGTACAACTAAACAAGAGGATAAGTACATCAGAGTCTCTAGTTTGAGAAATAGACGCCTCACATGTCCTCAGCTGACAGCTTCATTGAATTCTACCCGCTCAACACCAGTTTCATGTACAACAGTAAAGAGAAGACTCAGGGGTGCAGGCCTTATGGGAAGAATTGCAAAGAAAAAGCCACTTTTGAAACAGAAAAACAAAAAGAAAAGGTTCGAGTGGGCAAAGAAACACAGACATTGGACAACAGATAATTGGAAAAGAGTGTTATGGATCTTAACCCCATTGAGCTTTTGTGGGATCAGCTAGACTGTAAGGTGCGTGAGAAGTGCCCGACAAGACAGACACATCTATGGCAAGTGCTACAGGAAGTGTGGGGTGAAATGTCACCTGAGTATCTGGACAAACTGACAGCTAGAATAACAAGGATCTGTAAAGCTGTCATTGCTGCACGTGGAGGATTCTTTGATGAGAACTCTTTGAAGTAGTTTAAGAAGTTCTGAACATTTTTCTCAAATTATAACAGTAATTATTCACGTTATTAATGTCCTGACTATACATTGTGATCAGTTGAATGCCACTTTGGTGAATTAAAGTACCAATTTCTTTCCATAAGAGCAAAATCTGTACATTATTCAAAAATTTTGGCTGCCAGTGTATATACACGTGTGTGTGTGTATATATATATATATATATATATATATATATATATATATATATATATATATATATATATATATATATTTATTTAGCCATTTTGAGTTGAGAAACTTTTTCTAAATATTTTTTATTTTTATTATTATTAATTTCATCTGCCCATCACCTAGAGTGAGATGGGTTTGTCTGTGTGTATCCATCTGAGTTGTGGGGGAGATTTGGGACCATCCTGCCAATTTTGGTGTCTCTAAGACTTATGGTTTTTGCTGCCCAGACACTTTTAGGGCAGAAAAATAATACAAAAATGTGTACAAATATAAGCAACTTCAGTGCTTTGTCTCCTTATAATACATATGATTGGTAAATACCCAAGATGAGTAAACAATACAATGTGTTTTTCTGTTATTTTTGCCCAAAAAATCCAGTGAAATTGACATTTATGTAGTTAAACTGTCAATATACTAAAAATGTGTTAAGAAGGGTGTGAAATGTAACTTCTGTTGTGGTTCTGTCTCTGCACAGGTATTTATTGACCCGCTATGCAGAGTCTTTGGGCCAGTTTGCTGCTGCTTCCCAGTCTTGTAACTTCTCCCTCAGGTTTTTTCACTCCAACCAGAAAGATGTACGGTGTTGTTCTGTTTAATTAGACTTTATTTTCTGTGCAGAAGTCCAAATCCCATGTCTGAACTCTGGTTTTGCTCCCGCAGACCTCAGAATACATTATTCAAGCTTATAAGTACGGTGCTTTTGAAAAAATCCCTGAGTTCATCGCCTTCAGGAACCGACTCAATCACTCGCTGCACTTCGCCCAGGTGCGCACGGAGAGGATGCTGATCGACCTCTTCCTGGAAGCAGACATGTTAGTTCCTCTGTCTGACACAACATCTAACTGGCCGTTCAGACCGAACGCAACCTTGCACTGAGAAAAGCTAGACACAGAGCCATGAATATAAGAGAACGCAGGGCTCTTTTATACTTGACACAGCATCTAAACATGGGGCAACAGTCAGATGTCCATTTGGTGCACATTTACATAGTAAAACAATTCAACAGTGCAGATGGATGCATAACTTTATCAGTTACCGGGGCGCATGTACAACATGAGTGGTGGTCCATTTATTTTGAGGGTACTTGTTGAGACTTACTGTTTGGTGTTATTTTTGTCTTTTTCTCCATAGATCATCCACTTTAGAGGAGAGCGTTAAATCAATGTCTCTGTGTCCGGAAGAGGACGACATCCCGTGGGACAACTTACGGGACAACCGAGACCTGACTGTCCTCGTCAGCTGGAACCCTAAAGACCGGTACTGCAAGACCACCTTACTGAACTCCTCAAGTTTTATAATTCATCTGTTTTTATGTTGTTTAAGATTGTTTTGTGTTATGTGTGTGTTTGTAGGCAGTTGAATGAGCAGCACCGGCAGTGTTCTGTTGAGGACGAGACCGTGTGGCTGAAGTTGCGATCGCTCACTCTACGTCTGATTGGCTGCGTCTCAGCATTGAGTCGCCCGGCCTCGCCTCGTAACTCAGAAAAGACAACTGAGAATGGAGTTTCAGCCAAACCGTCATCTCTACAGTCGCTGCTGTCCCAACTAGAGAACGCGCTAAACCAGGCCACACAGTTTACAGAAAAACACAGACAGGTCAGAACTTATAGAGGCTGGAGTTTAGCAAATACAGTTAACGTGTGGTGTTGCTTGTAATCTGCGGCATCACCTTACACCGTGTCCTAACCAGGCCTGACATGATAAATCATAAACCTTCCGTGTTAATTTGAGTTTTTGTCCTAATCCATATAGTAAATGTGAAAAGCAGCACGAATTGAGACATTGCACTGGGTAGCTCCGCCAAAAGTGACACATTATTGATCCAACATTGATACCTTTATTTTGACATTCGAACATCAAATGTGTTCTGATTGGCTGGGATTTTGTCACTTCGCACAATGCTTTCATTGAGAAAGAAAAGTTACGCTCGAAAGTTTTCGGGTCTAGAAATGTTTTTCTTTAGACACTTATTAACTAGTGCCAATAGTTGCTTTTTGGAACTATTGATTATCGTCAAAAATCTATAACGATAGTTGGCATTATATATTTTTTTTATTATCATTATTAGAGGTCAACCGATTTTGAATTTTGCAGATGCCGATAACTAAGGTGGTGAAAAAGGCCTTTAACCGATTAATCGTCCGATAGTTTTAAAAACTGATTTATAGAATGTTAAAAAAAATTCTTAGTCTTTCCTTACTATGACGGGCACAGACCCAATATTCCAAAATTAATCAAATCCCTGATGCAGTTTATTGTCCAACAAAAATCCCAATAAAATAATGATAAAATAGGGGCCTGGGTAGCTCAGCAATAAAGACGCTGACTACCACACCTGGAGTCAGGGTGTGCTGAGTGACTCCAGCCAGGCTTCCTAAGCAACCAATTGTCCCGGTTGCTAGGGTGGGTATAGTCACATTGGGATAACCTCCTCGTGGTCGCTATAATGTGGTTCACGCTTTCAGTGGGGCACGTGGTGAGTTGTGCGTTGATGCCGCGGAGAATAGCGTGAAGCCTCCACACGCGCTAGGTCTCTGCGGTAACACACTCAACAAGCCACGTGATAAGATGTGCGGATTGACGGTCTCAGACGCGGAGGCAACTGAGATTCGTCCTCCACCACCCGGCTTCCTAAGCAACCAGTTGGCCCGGTTGCTAGGGTGGGTAGAGTCATGTTGGGTTAACCTCCTCGTTGTCGCTATAATGTGGTTCTCACTCTTGGTGGGGCACGTGGTGAGTTGTGCGTGGATGCCGCGGAGAATAGCGTGAAGCCTCCACACGCGCTAGGTCTCTGCGGAAACACACTCAACAAGCCACGTGATAAGATGTGCGGATTGACAGTCTCAGACGCGGAGGCAACTGAGATTCGTCCTCCACCACCCGGCTTCCTAAGCAACCAGTTGGCCCGGTTGCTAGGGTGGGTAGAGTCATGTTGGGTTAACCTCCTCGTTGTCGCTATAATGTGGTTCTCACTCTTGGTGGGGCACGTGGTGAGTTGTGCGTGGATGCCGCGGAGAATAACACGAAGCCTCCACCACCCGGATTGAGGCGAGTCACTACGCCACTACGAGGACTTAGAGTGCATTGGGAATTGGGCATTCCAAATTGGGGAGAACCCCCCCCCCCATTTCATGCATAATCTAATGCTAGTTAACTAGACTATTTACCAAATTAAGCTTTTTATAGCCTATATATTTACTGCATATTGTGGCCGGCGCTGGAGGATTCTACAGTTAAAACGGCTTAATTCTACAGTATATAAAGCGGCATCTAGAGGTGAAATAAAAACAATCACTAACACCTCAAGGGGATTTGCTGTATCTAAATCTTCATAATTGACAATATTCTTCCATATTTTTAATCTTTACATCAGTGCATGTTTTATTTTGTTTAAATAAGCAAATGTTCTAAAATGAAGTGAGGGCAATATGGAAACGTGCCCCGTCAACACATCGTATCTCCAACTTTGTCTTGTGAATAATAATAAACCTTATTCCTTATTAAATCTCATCTGGTGAAATTTACAAATAAATACAAAACCATTCATCTGGTGAATATATAGGCTATAAAAAGCTTAATTTGATGGAATATTTAACTACTTCATTGTAACGCCCTGTCATTTCAAAATAAGAGTCCCCAGTGTGTTTCAGTCTTGTTTACAGGTAAAAGTCCCACGTTATGCGCCAAATCTTAATTAAATTTTTCTGGTTCTAATTGGGGTTTTTGGTTAAACAAAAACTGCATCTAGAATTGTATTAATTTTGGACTCTTGTAGCCTCTATGTCTGTGCCCGTCTTAGTAAGTAAAGACTTAGAATTTCTTTTTACATTCTATATATTGATTTTCAAATCTATCAGCCAGTTAATCGGTTATCGTCTTTTCCACCACCTTAATCATCTGTATCGGCAAAATCCATTGTCGGTTGACCTCTACTTGTGACTGTTACTATGTTGTATGTTGTTGTTCACAGCATCAGTACCCGTTTCTGGGTCCTGTCCCATCTCGGTTGATTCAGGCCATGTCTAGTAGTTGCTGTCAGTGTCAGCTCAACTCTCTACAACTTCCTCTCCACCTTCAGAAGCTCGAGACCGCCGGTTTGGGTTCGTTACGTCAGTACTTGTTGTTTGCTAGTTTAACACTGTAGCAAACCTTTTTTATACAATGTGCATCTGTCTGCTCAGCCAGTCTGGTGTGATTACATAAAAATTTACCCATTTACAGTGGCAAGAAAAAGTATGTGAATTAGCTGGTTTTCTGAATTAATTGGTCATAAAATGTGATCTCATCTACGTCAAAGTCACAAGTATAGACAAACACAATGTGCTTAAGCTACAACACACAAACAATTATAATCTTTCATGTCTTTATTGAATACATCCCATTAAACGTTCACAGTGCTGTGGAAAAGTACATCAACCCTTAGATTTAATAACTGGTCGATCCTCCTATGGCAGTGTAATAGACATTTTAATACTATATACTAAGTCATGTGTAATCACAATCAAACATTAAGTCTTACGTGAATATACTGTGTGTTTTCTGTGTTTCTCTCTGTGTGCATGACTAAACTCACTCCCTGCACCTGTGGAGATAAGAGTGGCCTCGCACCCCTGCCTCCGGTTTCTTATAACTCAAACAGTGTTTTTTTGTTTTGTTTTTTTCTCCCATTTTCTCCCTAATTTGGAATGCCCAATTCCCAATGCGCTCTAAATCCTCGTGGTGGCATAGTGACTCACCTCAATCCGGGTGGCAGAGGACGAATCTCAGTTGCCTCCACGTCTGAGACCGTCAACGCGTGCATCTTATCACGTGGCTTGTTGAGCGCATTACCACGCGTCACCATCCACGCACAACTCACTACGCGCCCCACCTAGAGCGAACCACATTATAGAGACCACGAGGAGGTTACCCCATGTGACTCTACCCTCCCTAGCAACCGGGCCAATTTGGTTGCTTAGGAGACCTGGCTGGAGTCACTCACACCTCCAGGGGTGGTAGTCAGCGTCTTTACTTGCTGAGCTATAGGTCCCCATAACATTAAGGAGGCTAGAGCTGTCACAAGGGTGGGTGAGGCTAACCCCAGAGAGAAACAAATTATACTATATACTTCAGTCTGTTATAAGAAATGTTGAATGATGGAATCCAGCTGCATCCTAGGGCAGATATAAGCTTGAGACTTTGAAGGTTTCATTGCTCTCTACCAGTCGGTGTTTGAGTCTCTGTATGGCTTTGAGTCCACCTTGCAAGTGTGTTCATTAAATACTTATTAGAAAGGCACTGCAGTCTTTGAGTCTTTTATTACAGAATTTCCACCACAGGCAGCAATAATCTCAACCAAGCGTTTCCGGTAGCTGCGAATTAGACCTGCAGAACGTTCAGAAGGAATTTGGACCATTCTTCCTTACAGAACTGCTTCAGCTCAGACATATTCTTAGGATGTCTGGTGTGTATGGCTCTCTTGAGGTCATTCCACAGCATCTCTATTGGGTTAAGGTCTGGGCTCTGACTGGGCCAATCCAAAAGGTGGATTTTATTTTTGGGAATCCATTCTGTAGTGGATTTACTTTGATGTTTAGGGTCATTGTTCTGCTGTATCACCCAGCTTCTACTGAGCTTCAGCTGGTGCACAGCCACCCTGACATTATCCTGTAGGATATCTTGATAAACTTAGGGAATTAATTTTTCCCTCGATGATGGCAAGCAGTCCAGGCAGCAAAGCAGCTCCAAATCATGATACTCCCTCCAGCATACTTCACCACTGTGATGATGTGTACATGTTGGTATGCAGTGCCCTGTTTATACCATACGTAGTGCTTCAATCCACAAAATATTTTCCCAGTAGCGTTGTGGAGTGTCAAGGTGGTCTTTGGCCAACTTAAGGCACACAGCAATGTTTTTGTTAGAAAAACATGGACACCATACCTGTTTAATGTTTTCCGTGTAGTAGACTCATGAACAGAGATGTTAACCAGTTTCAATGATTCTTTCAAGTCTTCAGCTGTCACACTAGGGTTATTTTTTTACCTCATTGAGCATTCTGCGGTGTGCCCTTTGAGTCATCTTGGGTGGATGGCCACTTCTAGGGAGAGTAGCCACAGTACGAAATTATCTCCATTTATATACAGTTTGTCTAGCTACGGAAAGATGACTATCCAAGCTCTTCGAGATAACTTTGTAACCTTTTCCAGCTGTATGCAAAGCAGCAATTCTTGATCGTAGGTCTTCTGAGATCTAATTTGTTTTACATCAGCAGATGCTTGTGAATCGCAAACTCAAAATGTTTGAGTGCTTTTTATAAGTCAGAGTAGCTCTAACCCACACCTCCAGTCTCGTTTCATTAATTGGATGCCATGTTTGCCTACTCCTGACTCTAATTATCTTTTGTTGACGTCATTAGCCTAGGGGTTCACATACTTTTTCCAACCTACACTGTGAATGTTTAAATGGTGTATTCAATATGTACAAGATCAATACAATAATTTGTGTGTTATTAGTTAAAACATATTATGTTTGTTCATTATTGTAACTTAGAAGATAAAACCACATTTTAAGACAAATTTATACATAAATGCAGGTAATTCCAAAGGGTTCACATACTTTTTCTTGCCACTGTACTCTTTTTATTTTTTATGGGCAGTTGATAAATAAAATTAATAAATAAAATCTTACTATTTTTTTCAACATCAAGAGTTTAGAATTAATTTTATTATGTGACTAAATAAGAAAGTGCACTTGTGTAAGTGCTGTTACTGGTAACCATTGCTTTTATATTTTCCACAATTTTGAAACTCGTTTTTGCAGTTCACCTGTGGTGTGACAAATTATTATTAATAATGAAATGCCATAAAATAATTCTCAGTTGTTTTAAATAGTTTCTTATGCTTTCAGATGAATCAACAGAGCTTCAGACACAAATATCAAATCTTTTCAAGTCTTTAATAGTACAACTTCAAGGTACATCATAGACTAATTCTACACTGCTGCACATTTAAAATTAACCCTAAATCCATTTTGTATTACTGAAAATTGTTTTGGATATATCCATGCTGCTTCTGTCACATTATTTGTTTGAAAATGAATCCTATTTACTTTCTTGATAAAAGTCTCTGGTTATATTATGCACGATTTAACAATGTTATTCTAAAAAAAAAATATTATTCTAAAATTATTTTCCAGAATTTCTGTTAAAATCTAATAACGCCACCTCTGACTTTTTTTTAAATAATTTACAAGTTTAATGTATTGCGAGTGATGTTTGATGTTGTCTTTTAACAACGTTAAAAAACGTTTTGTGTGCTTCTCCAGACATGTTGGAAAAGTGTAAAGGTGACCTGTTTGAAGTTAAATATGGTCAAAGCAAGACGCAGCCCTCCCTACTAGAAAACCTAGTCTACTTTGTTGAAGTGAGTATCTTATCATCACTAAAGTTAAGAGAACGTCACTTTTGTGAAACTAAAAATAATAAATAATTTCAAATGTTTTTTTTTTTGTTTTTTTTTACAGACCATTAGTATTGTCCTGTGGGTGTGTAATTACTGTGGTAGTGTTCTTCGACCCCTAAAGTCCAGCTTACAAAAGAAGAAGAAAAAGAAAAAAGACGCCAGCATTGTTACGGTAATGCTTTGACTCTTGGCGGTTTTATTGAAACTCTTTCCCAAGTCAGTATTTATTAAGCTCTTGTTTATGTGGTGATTTGATTTTTCCCCCACACAGCCGGTGGTGCTGACAGGCTTCCAGGAGTTCAGTGGCAGCTTGCAGAGTCTCCTCAGCCAGTCCCTGGAACTCATAAAGAGACAGGAAACCAGTCTGACTGCACTGAAACTGGGATCCCTCACTCTGGATGGACAAACCCAGACTGAGGTGAGTGACAATCCTGTTTAGTTTAGCAAATCCAGACTTTTGACTATCAACCAGGGATGCAAACTCCTCACCTTTTGGTGAAATTTGCCGTTTTGAAACCAAAATTGGCCAGTTTTGTGATTTGTGCACATCCAAAGAGTTTTTTTGTTTTGGGGGTGGGGGGGGTCGGAGATGTCTTTTGAGAGTACAAAGCAACAACAACAACTGACCCCATCAGTTATTGACCCCCTCAATAACTGGGGTCTCTGGATACTCAGAAACAATAAGGTAATATTTACTTAAAAGAAATTATGAGGGCCCTGGGTAGCTCAGCGAGTATTGACGCTGACTACCACTCCTGGAGTCGTGATTTCAAATCCAGGGCGTGCTGAGTGACTCCAGCCAGGCCTCCTGAGCAACCAAATTGGCCCGGTTGCTAGGGAGGATAGAGTCACATGGGGTAACCTCCTCGTGGTCGCGATTAGGGGTTCTCGCTCTCAATGGGGCGTGTGGTAAGTCGTGTGTGGATCGCGGAGAGTAGCATGAGCCTCCACATGCTGTGAGTCTCCACGGTGTCATGCACAGCGAGCCACGTGATAAGATGCACGGATTGATGGTCAACTGAGACTTGTCCTCCGCCACCTGGATTGAGGCGAGTAACCGCACCACCACAAGGACCTACTAAGTAGTGGGAATTGGGCATTCCAAACTGGGATAAAAAAAAAAAGAAAGTGTGTGTGTGTGTATATATATATATATATATATATATATATATATATATATATATATATTGGGCCAAGAAGCACTCACTTGGACAGGAATTAATTTGTAAATTTAACTCTGTTCCAAAACCAAGTGAGCTTTAGGCGTGGGGTGCATTTTGAGGCCAAAAACATACTTTTACGAGTACAGAGATGTGAGCGCTTGGCCAATGCGCAGCCGTAGGACATACATAATGTGCATTCCTTTTTTCTTTTTTTTTTTTTACCCAATTTGGAATGCCCGATTCCCAATGCGCTTTTAAGTCCTCGTGGTGGCGTAGTGATCCACCTCAATCCGGGTGGCGGAGGATGAATCCCAGTTGCCTCCTCGTCTGAGACCATCAATCCACGCATCTTATCACGTGGCTTGTTGAACGCGTTGCCACGGAGACATAGCGCGTGTGGAGGCTTCACGCCATCCACCGCGGCATCCGTGCTCAACTCACCACGCACCCCACCAAGAACGAACCACATTATAGCGACCACAAGGAGGTTACCCCATGTGAATCTACCCTCCCTAGGAACCAGGCCAATTTGGTTGCTTAGGAGACCTGGGTGGAGTCACTCAGCACGCCCTGGGATTCGAACTAGCGAACTAGCGAACTCCAGGGGTGGTAGCCAGCGTCTTTTACCACTGAGCTACCCAGGCCCCCCACAATGTGTATTCTTGCGTTACTGTCACAGTAACGAATCTTATTTCTAAAGGGGGCGATAATTACCTTCAAAAGATTTAGCCTTTTAATTGGATGTGTTATTATTCAGGTTGCTATAAATGTATTTAACTTTAACTTACTCCGCAATATTCTCTTCAAACTGTTGCTTCGCCATGACTGATGAGTAGTTTACCTTAAAAGAGAAAACTTAATGTAGACGTGGAAGTTCACACAAATGTCCGCTACAGCACCCCTTGTGGCAATGATGAGAAAGCAACTGCGAATATGCATTTGCGTTATGTTATGATTTGCAGTCCGAGACATTTTGGAATGCAGCAATGCATAAAATCGAGCTTGCGTAGCTATAAGCGTCTCCGTTCACATACTTGCATGTTTCTTACTGATGTGTTATGTTCATTTTTGGGAAAACGTTTGGTGATCAAGGTGGGGTGCGGTAATGATCCTGTAAATGGTTACGGACGTTTTGTTCATATTTGTTCAATATCGAAAAGTATCTATTAAAAATTGTTCAAACTAATTAAAATGTACTATTTTACCCAAAAGTTGTATGTTGTGTTTTTTTAATGCTAATTTGAGAACCAGATATCTTACTAGCTTTTGGAAAGGAGCCTTTATTCATCTCATGTTTTCAACCTCTTTTTGGCCTCTAGCCCCCGACAGGCCAAAATATGCCCCCTATTAGTGCCACTGCGTATCGTAAGTAGCCAATTTTGATACTTCGATCCAACTTCCACACTGATACATTCTGCTATGTATTTACTTAACGGTTCGCAATGCACTAGCATGACATTCTCCCACAATTAGCCAAGCGCAAAGCTTTCTCTGAAGGAGATCATTGCGTAAATGTTTGTTAAATGCAGTGATCTGGGCGGGGTGGTTTAACGAACTCGTAATCGATTTTTCCAGATGCTTTGTTATTTGTTCAATACCTACTCAAATAGTTCAACCTAATTTTTTACTATTTTACCCGATATTTGTGTGTTCTGTATTTTAATGTTAATTAGAGTATGAGGTAGCTTACTCGGTTTGTAACTGAATTTTTTTATTTATCATGTTTTCAACCTCTTTTTGGCCTCTTGTCCCCGACACGCCAAAGTGTGCCCCATATTGGTGCCACTGTATATTGCAAGTAGCCAACTTCAATCCAACTCCCACACTGACACACTCTGCAATGTGTTTACATAGCAGGTCACGATGCACTGGTGTGACATTTTTGCATAACCAGCAAAGGGCAAAGCTTTCTCCGAAGGAGATCGTATGTGTTGCATTATTTTTTATTAAAACGTGGAGTGGTGAAACGATCCTGTAAACAGTTGTTCCAGATGCTTTCTGTATATTCTATATATAAAAAGTGTCTATTGAAAATAGTTCAGTTTAATTAAAAATGGTCTATTTTCCATATTGTTATGCTAATTCGCTAATTCACTTTATTCAGGTGGAGGGGACCTTCACGAAAAGTGCAATGGATAAGGTGCAGAGCAGCTACCTGCGTTCACTGCAGGAGATTGGGGAACTGTTGAAGAAGCGAGTGGACACGTTGAAATCCCTCAAAATCTGAGAGCTCCATTAATCCACCAACCAATCCAGTCCCTGACCTGCACGGCTCCATGTGGCGGCTTCCTCCATCTCTAACACGCCCTTATGTTCCTCTGTCTGAACAAAACATCTGTGAACTCAACTAGTCGAGCCTACTGGGCTGGGCCTCTCTCCAATATCCTCTCCCTTGTCTTACCATCTTTACTTATTAATGTCTCATTACTCACTGAGAGATACTGGCACACTGTAAAATTCACACAAATGTGCACGGTGCTCCAAGCAGCACTTTTAAGTGGAAAAATAAACTTCATATCCCTAGCAAAACTACACAGGCAAACGAATAAGCAATTTTAGAAGTACTGCTATAAATTATTGTACATAGTGTGAAGATAAAGAACAAGAACTCTTTGACTAATTAAAGTGAACTGCTTTGTCCTTTGTCGATGTCTTGCGTTATTTACTCACCATTACTGCCCAGCCGAAGACCATGTGAAAGCCCCCAACACTTCAAAGTGTTTCCCCTATTGGTTCCACTGCGAATCGCAAGTAGCCAACTTCGAGACTTCGATCCAACTTCCACACTGACATATTCTGAAATGTGTTTACGTAGGTATTCGCGATGCACTAGCACGACATTTTCGCACAACCAGCCAAGAGCTACTTTATCGGAAGGAGATCAGATGTGTTGCGTACATTTTTGGTAAAACGCATGGTGGTGATCAGGGCAGGGTGGCATAACGATCCTGTAAACTATCATTTCAGACACTTTTGTCAGTGCATTTGTTCCCAAATCAACAAATGTTGGGTGCTTATTACAATATTTGTTTGTATATTACAAATGACACTACTTGAGCCACAAGCATTCGAAATGTAGCTTTCCCTACGGTTTGTTTTGAAACCAATATATGTCAACAAATATGTCAACGTAACATAGCATTGACTGCTACATGAAAGATGCTGTTGTCTATGGAACTTGGCGAGGGTTACAGTCACGTCTATGTATGTTTGTTCAAATTGATTTGTGTTGAGGTTCAAAAATGGCATGGCCCATCAAAGACATTTCTTAAATCATGTTTGAAATGAATTGTATGCCTAAATATACAAATGAATTTTGTCATTGGTTGGGTGAATTGTTTACGTTTGAACTCATAAAACTTGCACTGATGTCCCTTAAATTGTGAGGTTTTATTATTGATACCAAAAACATTGAAAATTAGCCTTGCATTAGCACCACATAAGCATAGTAGAGATAGGCTAAGATAGGTTTTTATAAGACTGATTTGTTGATGTCTAACGGAAAGTGCAACTGTTTACAACGTTTTCCAACGCCATAACAAATCATGTTTATAGTGATAACGCGTGTTTTAAGGTGTGCTGCGATCTATGAGCTTTCACTGCTTTATAACTGCTCGGGGGGAATAGATGCTCTTCTCTTTTGTCAAGCTTCTTTAATTAAAGGGGATACAGGACCAGTTGTGCAATGAGCGATACTTCTGATGCTCCGGCCTCTGGAATGTCCAATATTTCAGGACTGAAGGGATCATACTACATGCTCACAGCCACAAATTATGAGGATGACAACATTTCTGGACTGAGGAGATCATTTTGAGATGTCAAGAGGTGGTTGGAAATGCGTCGACTGATTATATTTCTTTTGTTAGGGAAATTGAGAAACAAAGACACTGGAATGTGAAAAGGATTTTTTTTTTTTTTTTTTTTAAATAAATGTAAATGTTCCACATGTCTTATCCACATTTGCTTTCTTGTTTAATGTAGTTTAATGTAGTTTAATTTTGTGTTCTGATAGTTTGGCATAAGAATTGAGTCGGGTTGGTTTATATGGTATTAATTAGCATGAGTTTTTAATAATTGTTCCTGGTCTTAATGTGAATGATTCATTAGTGTATGTTATTCTAAAATGAAATGGAAAACAAAAATGTCTTAATCTTTCAGCATAATGTATTAACTTGCTTCACCTTTGAAACAACTTTCCTTTTTTGCTGAGGTCACCAAGCCCTCTACATTTTTGACCCCTCCCCTCAAATGACCATATATGGAAACCGCCACACTTTTTTTCCTCGTTGAATATCCTGTTTCACTTGGAAGTGCAGTCATTACATAAGTATATAAAAAATTACAGAAGTAAAATAGGTTGTGAATGCTGTTGTTTGTTAACTTTATATATATATATATATATATATATAAGTTCTTAAAATATTTACTGATTTGTATTTTATTTTCGTTAAAAGGTTTTGAATGAAAAATTATTTTATCACATTTATTTATTATTATTGTTATTATTTAAGAAAAGGAGGGACAAGTCGACCTTTGTGGTAGCCTAATCATTCCGCAAACATGAACCTAGAATATTCCTTGTATTGTAAATTTACGTGCCTCACCACAAAGGCCCTGTGACAGAATTTGTACCCTTCTAAATGAAAATGTTGTTGACACGCAGGGTTGGGGAGTAATGGAATACATGTAATGGGATTACGTATTTAAAATACAAAATATAAGTAACTGTATTCCACTACAGTTACAATTTAAATCATTAGTATTTAGAATACAGTTACATTCAAAAAGTATTTGGATTACTGAAGAGATTACTTTGCATTTTATTGTCATTTGTTTCATTTCATATTTAGTCCTTTCAGATGGAAAACATTTATGCATATAAATGATGCAATCCAAAGTGCATTTGAACAGCGGTGAAACACTTTCTTATGATGTGTTACATTCATACGAGCAGACAGAGAAGTAAGTTTGGAGCAGAAGAAATATAAATAAACTTTGTGTAAACCGTCAGATTTACGCTAAGCTAAAATGCTATTTCTAGCCATGTTACCAGGCACGATCATATATTTTTTAATCAAGCATGTAAAATGTGTTAAACCAGAGATTATTCAGCAGAGACAGGCCACTTCTATTTAAACGAATGGGAGTTATTGGAACGCTCAGCCAAGAAGCTCGTGCCCAACGGTCAAAGGATGTAGAAAGGAAGTCCCGCCTTACAGTTAAAAGAGCCAATCACCTTTTAGAAACAGACATCGCCTGTCAATCAACTCTAGAACGCGAATGCGCATTAGCTATACAAACCGGGAAATGTGCGTGTTTTAGCGTAACATGAGGTAAAGAATCACAATTTATGATTCCAGTATTATCAGATTTTATTGCTAATCTGAAATATGTACTTTGACCGTAATCTTGACCAACCGTTTTTATAATTTCGGTGTTCCCCCATTCAAGTAGATAGGAGCTGCACTGGCATGACTGGTAACAGCCTCCCGAGAGCATTCCAAAGATGGCCGACAGTGGACTGACTCGCTAGAAAGACTTTGGTTAAACTGAGCGATGAGTAGCATTTTATTACATTTATGAAAACAGTTAATGTATGAATACGCAAATACGTGTAAAAGTTGGTGAATGACGGGCTTCTGAAATCTGGAAATGTGAACTGAGTTCTTTGGAAGACAATTTCGTGTTAGCCTAGTGACTGTGACCAATAAGATTAATTATTCTCAGATATTGAATTTGAATAATTCCCTTCACAAAAATTGGATTTGCTTGACAGAACAAAAACTAGCTCGAGGGGGATTTGACTAGTTGCGTGCTTTCCATTAAATTCTGTTGGCTCTTCTCTCACACATTTCTGTGCAGAATACAAATATTAAAAGTAAATAATACGTATATAGTAATATAATACTTATCTCATACTTCTATATTAATATATACTGTACTATATTAATACTGCACTGTTAGTGTTGGGTCTGTGCGAGCCACCTACTGACAGCTGTGTCCCCCCCACTTTTAAAGTGACTGCTACGCCCCTGGTGCAGATGTATTGATATTTTTCTGTCTGTACAACTATCCCATGCTTTTGTAACTGAGGGGTGTGGAAACTAAAAAGATAATAAAAAAAATTAAAAAAATAGTCAGTGCATTGTGTTCTAAAAATAACTGGGAGTGTTCCAAGTAAAAATGCACACAATGCCACATGATTTTGTGTAGTGTAATCATATTACCAAATGACATCTTTGTATGCAAAGGTCAAACAAATGTTTTTTTATCAGTGACTGTTCACATAAAGAAGACGAGCCCTTAAGCGCTTTTCTATGACGCAATTGTGTGCTCTGTATTACAATCAGTGTTGGGTGTAATGCATTACTAATGAATGAATTACTGTAATTACAATACTTTTTCTTTGGGAAAAAAGTAAGGGATTACTCTTAAAATTTCAGTTACAGTTACTTCTGATGTAATTGCATTAAATACTGTATAGACCATAGAACAATTCTATATAAAACAATAGTGAATTTTAAATCGAAATGTAACTGATGTTAAAATGTGTTTTTAATTTAACGCTGCCCAATTTAACGTTTATTTTGCTACTGATATTTCAAAATTAGCATTTATTTAATTCAAGCAACATGCTTAAAATTGTATTATTTAGTAGAAAAATAGGTATAAATGGGTTTAAAAATATGTAATTTTCCAACTATTATTTCATATGTTAGGCTTCATGTGGTTGAGCTTTATTCTTTGTATAAAAAGGCTGTCAAACAAAAACGTTTATTATACTATTCATTGCTATAACTGCATGTTTGCCCTACATTACAAAAAATAACTAAGCTTAGGTGGTTGGGAAAAAGAAAATATTGAGATTTTACTTTGTGGTTCAAAAGTACTGATTAAACTAGATATGTAAAGTTTGTCAAGACAAACTATAATGTTGGTCTGACAAAACCATTTCTGAAAGTTTAAAATAGTTTTAAATGCGTAAAGAAAGAAAGCATTTTACAACAGATTAAAGGGCTTGTGTGTACGTTTTGACAGCTGAAGTTTGAAATCATGAACATTCTAAAATAGACTCCTAGCTCATTTAAATATTCTGTCAATGTAATGTAGTCTAGGGGATTTTTGGACACTTTGAAAAGGCTTAAATGATGCCTTAGCAGGGCTTTATGATGGAAGAATAATAATGGTAGCCAAGCTGTAGGGTCGTTCCAAACAGAATTTCCCCCAAAAATGACCAAATGACCACTGTTTTGGAGCCCCACACCTTTCAGCCATTCAAAGCTCTCACAATGGAGGGTAAAGTCTTTGAAGGAAACAGTTTATAGAGATGATCACTTCTGAACAGAACGCACCCCATCATTCAGATGAGTTAGAAAAGATAGCACCTATTATATCGCTTATCACTTCTTAGATGGCTTCTGAAGACATGGATTAAACCACTGGAGTCTTATGGATTATACTTCTATGTTTCCTTTATGTGATTTCTGGAGCTTCAAAGCTCTGGTCACCATTCGCCTACACTGTATGGACCTACAGAGCTGAGATAGTCTTCTAAAAAAATCTTTGTGTGTGTTCTGCTGAAGAAAGCAAGTCAGACATATCTTGGATGGCATGAGTGAATTTTCATTTTTGGGTGAACTATCCCTTTAAAGTGTTTGATGAGGTTAAGATATTTCAAAATGTATAATGGCCCATGTAGATATATGCATGTTGTATGCATAATTCGTAGTATTTACACTGCATTTACATTATAACAAAAGTTAAAATGGTACTGTCTCTTTAAGAACAGTGGCTGTTCGGCGAATGTTTGCGGTTTCTCTACCACATCCATGCTCTGTGTTTGAATTAATCTGACTGTACATAACAGAACAGGTATTAAAAGAGACATAAATCAATAAAAATAGATTGCGTAGATCTCAACTTTAAAAGATGGTGGGGAATTGGCCCCGGGGCCCTTGCTAGTCATAATCTGCCCCTGCTTACAATGGAAGTCAATGGGGCCAATCTGTAAACGTTAAAATACTCCGTTATTAAGTAAAATACTGTTTCAAAAGTATAGCTACAAGACGTAAACAATATGTTAACATGATTTTAGTGTGATATAAGCACTTGCTAACATTTTCTGTGTAAAGTCATATCCAAATTTACAACTTCGTTGCCATGACGATGTAATGCTGTAACCCTAAAACGACCGTTAAAACGATGATTTAAACAACTTAATAATGAACAAGTTTTATCAGAAGAATTAGTGTAAGAGCTTTTATAAAATAATAAGCGTCACATTTCTGCCTTTAAACCCTCCAAAAATTGGCCCCATTGACTTCCATTGTAAGTGCCTCACTGGAACCTTTAGCCTTTTTTAAAGAAACAGAGGGATAAGTCGAAATACATTTTTTGGTGGTAATCAACATTATGCCACAAATGCTGTCGACTGAGCTTAACTTGTATTGAAACCGGAATGTTCCTTTACAGTAATCTGAGAATATACTGAGTATTATCATTAGTAAGAAGAATACAAAGTGTCTGTTTGCATGACTGTAAGGAATTAATTGTGTTGGGCACAATTAAAAAAATAGGTTTCATTTTCTTTATGCAAAAAATAATTCACCACTTTATGGGGTGAAATGCACGCTGAACATGTTTTTGTAAGATTTACCCATTACAGGCGCAGGACAGAAACATTCCTGAAAATACAAGAAAATTGCTACTAACAAAGTAAATCAAACCATACATGAACTTCCAGAACTGTCAACAAGGTTTATCCGTAATTCCAGGGAACTCAGCCTTAGTTATTCCACTCATGAGGACACTAAATATGAAAATAAAATTCTGCGATAATAACAGCACTTTGTTTTCATGCACCACAGGTAAAGCAGTTTTGGTGCCCTCATGTGAGATATTAGTGAACAGTTTACAATATATTAGAGCCTTAATGAGGGATCGTGATTACTCATCCTCTTTTCCAAAGAAGCCTAGGCAGCATTTCCTGTCGGATAAACTAAATATACTAAACAGAAAATTTTCTGAGCTTTGTGAAGACGAGCAGCAAAATTGTACAATTAATAAATTCCACCATCCTCTTCGAATTCACTATTTTCCTCTCTTGAATCGTCCTTTCCTTCCGCTCAGTCTCCCGGTGCCGTGTGCCGAGGGCCCGGGCTGTGGCGTGGCAGGGGCCGCCGCGATGTTGATTTGGCCCTCCTGGATTTCCTGCCGGGTATCCGCAGGCATCCGATTGATTTGCTGCTGTGTCTCCAGGTAGAACATGACGTCTCGTAGCTGCTCCTGCAGCTCGGCAATCTGTCCTTCTTTACTGACTGTGGCCTCATGGGCCCGCCTCTCCTCCTCCAGCAGCTGAGTCTGAAACTGCGTCTGATTGGATCGCAGGCATCGGTTCATCTCTTGCTCCTCCCTCAACTCTTGACTGAGCTTCACCACTTTGTTATTTAGCTGTGAGCATCTGGTAAACAATTGAACAGCAGTAAATAGGCAGCACATAAAGAAGAAAACGTCAACAGACAACAGTGCATGTAGTGTAAATGTAGGGCGGGACTTGATTTTATTCACTGGGAATTAATTGTATCCTGAAAAGTGTTCTTGATATTGTTGTAGGGGAGGGGTTGAAAAATAAGAGGACTTGGTGATGTCAGCCAAATCGGAAGGTCTTTTCAGAGGCGGAGCGGCATTATTTTATTTTTTGGGGAAAACATTCACAGATCAAATTCAAATGTGAATGCACTTCTCTTTCTTACACCTATATATCCACCTATATTGCATTTTACTATCCATCTCTTTCATTTTACTTTAATATACTTTGGCTGCCTTGCATGCTCTGATATTAGCTTAAGGAAAGGCGAATCTACTTTTATATATGAAGTGAAATTCAGTCCAAAGACAGAGAGAATAAAGTCAACTTTACTTCTTTTCGATGGATTGCTTTTCTTTGGCGAGTTCATTTAGTTTCCGTTCCAAACTGTCACACTTTTCAATCGTCTCCTTGAATTTGACCTTCATATTGTTGATCTAAAACACAAATAAATAAGGAACAGTAAAAATAGTTTCCCAGTAGATTACTGATGACTCTGAGTTCAATGCAAGTTAAGCTCAATCGACAGTATTTGTGGCATAATGTTGATTACTACAAAAATTCAAGAAGCAGAAGAAGCAAAAATCTGTGTTCCAGTGAGGCACTTACAATGGAAGTCAATGGGGCCAATTTTTGTACATTAAAATACTCACTGTTTCAAAAGTATAGACACAAGACGTAAACAATATGTGTGTTAACATGATTAAATGTGATATAATCACTTACTAACTGCATCTGTGTAAAGTTAGCCAATTTTACAACTTTGTTGCAATGATGATATCATGTCAACAAACCCTAAAACGACTGTAAAAATGACCGTTTAAACAACTTTACAGCTGAAATAATACACAAGTTTTAACAAAAGAATTAATGCAAGTGCTTTTATAAAATTATAAGCTTCACATTTCTACCTTTAAACCAAGAAAAGTTGGGACAAGTCGAAATACATTTATGTGGTCATCAACATTATGCCACAAATGCTGTCGATTGAGCTTAACTTATACTGAACCTGGAATATTCCTTTAATTCATACGGAGCCCCTTAGAGGACAGGGTGGGACTTTTTTTGCATTCCCTCACAATACCTTTACCTATCCCTTATGAAAATTATCTATGGATTTACTACAGTAACCACAGTTTAACCCTTGTGCAACCTTCGGGACATTATTGTCTTTTTCATTTTTGTTTTTTCAATCATTTTGGCTGTGTTAATGCCAACTGCATAAATACTGCCTAAGGTGTGTATTTTTTGGAAGTTTTGGAATTTCAACCACAGTTCCTGTAATACATCTATAATACACTGTGTACACAAAATAGTTACACTCAGGACCTTCAGGATTAAAACTGCAGTATTTGATCCCAGTGACATTAAAGCATAAAATCATGAATTCTATATTATGCTTTCATTCCGGAGCCCTGGCTTCAAAATTTACATTTTCTATATTTTCCACCAGATGGCAACATTTTTCTCATGTTTAGCCTATGGAGCAAATACATGCTTTTCCCCTATTTTCTGTTTGCTGTATTATAGAGCCCTGCAGGCCAATTGAATAAATGATGCAGTTAAAATTGTGTGGGTGTGTTGGTATGAATGTCAGAGTGTGAATTGTGTGTATGTGTGTACTGAGAAATTTGTGTGTGTGTGTGTGTGTGTGTGTGTGTGTGTGTGTGTGTAAAAAACAACAGTGGCATTATGTAAACAAACTGGCATTTAAAGGGTTAAAATCCTGAAAATGAATGAAGATTTGGTAGTTATGATCAGGACTGATGTTGGTTAAAAAAAATCAGTGAAAGTGGAAAATAATATTCATATATAACATTTTTTAACGTGGACATTTTTGTACTCTAAGGTCCTGAGTGTTTTTTTTAAATCTGACACTGCACAAAAAATAATAATGCATCACAATCAATGTTGTTGCTAATCATTGACATATCCCAGACTGTGATAATCCCCCCAAAAATTTCCCCTTAGCATTTTGTATATGGAAAATCATTCATTTTTTGTGTTTTTTTACATAAAAAAACAAGAGTGGCATTATGTGAACAAACTGGCATTTAAAGGGTTAAAATCCTGAAAATGAATGAATATTTGCTAGTTATGATCAGGACTGATGTTGGTTAAAAAAATTAACTAATTGGAAGTGGAAAATAATATTAATATATAATATTATTATGGGAGTCTTTGACACAGACATTTTTGTCCTCTAAGAACTTTTTTTATTAACGTTCAAGGGTTAACTATGATATTTGTTGTAAAAAACATAGTAACTACAGGAAAACAAAAACTATGGTAATAAAAATCAATCATCAATAAAAAAAATAAAAACAAGTTACAGCTTTACTCTAGTAACACCTTGGCTAAATTGTGGTACAAGTATAGTTTTCGGCAACAAAAAAAAAGAAAAACGTGCACTTTAAAAAATTAACCATGGTTTCACTACAGTAAACCTGCAGTAACCATGTAACCATTGTTACATTGGTAACAAATTAACCATGGTGTTACTAGTAAATCTAACCATGTTTTTTTTTTTTAGAATGATTCTTATTTTTATTACCATAGTTTTTGTTTTCCTGTATTATGACTAACACAAATATTAAAATATTGTTACTGTAGTGAAACCATGGTCAATTTTGTGTTTACTATAGTACATTTACTACAAATATCATTGGAATGCAAAACTATTGCAAGTGAACGCAAAACTACTTCAGAAAATAAATTCTCCGTAAATACAAGGAGCTCCGTAAATACAACGGCATTACAGATTTAGTGTCTTAAATGTTGGCCGGTTCTCACCTCTTCTGCTGTGTCTTTCTCTAAATGAAGTATTTTGTTCTCCCAGTAAATGCGCTGAGAATCCAGTTGACTGGTCAATAAATAAGAGTACTGTGAAGAGGAGACACATTCAAAAGAAAGAAATAACAATGACCTGTTTTTAAAGGGATAGTTCACCCAAAAATAAGAATTCTCTCATCATTTGCTCACCCTCATGCCATCCCAGATGTGCATGTCTTTCTTTCTTCTGCAGAACACAAATGAAGATTTTTAAAAGAATATTTCCGCTCTGTAGGTCTTTAAGGCCCTTTTTACTACAAATTCTCCTCACTGCCCTGTAGGTGACGATATGCACAAAGAATGCGAATCCCAAAAAACAAAAGGAGAGCACTTCTCTTAGGAGAGAAGAGCGTGCTTAAGAGGGCTGTTTGAATGTGTAGGTTTATAGTAAAAAAGGACTTAAATATCGATCTGTTTCTCACACAAACTTACCATATCGCTTCTGAAGACATGGATTAAACCACTGGAGTCGTATGGATTAAATTTATGCTGCATTTATGTACTTTTTGGAGCTTCAAAGTTCTAACCAACATTCACTTTCATTATATAGACCTACAGAGCTGAGGTATTCTCCAAAGAAATCTTCATTAGTGTTCTGGGATGGCATGAAGGTGAATAAATGATGAGAGAATTTTCATTTTTGGGAGCACTATTTCTTTAATACAAATTTCCAGACAAATACGCACCTCCAGCTGAAGAGCATCAATCTTCTCATCTTGACACGTGTCACCCTCACACTCGTACTGCACCATCTTACCGTCAGTTTTACAGGCAACAAGCCGATGAACATAGTTATCTAATTTAAAAACAAGAAAAAAAGAATCCTTTTTATGTTATTTTTGCACTTAATGCCTCGATAACTTCTGGAAACTTTTTAATCTTGCATACCTCCAGCGTAGTCCCAGACCCTGTGATTGGTCAGCTGCATGGCGTAGGTGTGCTGTGTTTCTTCAAAGTGCTTGTACGCGTGCCGGCTTACGTAGCGCCCGCAACCAATGTGACCGCAGATGAGACAGATCCACAGATTCTGTGTGAAGAAAAAAAGATCAAAAAATTGAGTGCTATTAACTCATATTTCTCACATACTTTGCTCAGGATTTACATCTGAGTGCACAGTCTGAAACCTTTGTTACCTCTTGCACGCCGCACTCAAAACACTTGTTTTCCTCCACGGGTTCCGGCGTCTGACAGTATCTACAGACCGGACACCTAGAAGAAAAAAGCATTATGTTAGCACTCCCCAAGACAACATGAAATCAAAACTGACCCTGTTTACTTTCTTCATAAATGTCTCTGGTTTTATTGTCAACAAATCATCAATGCATGTTATTAAAGAAAAAACGTACATCTGATTAATTAGACAAGTAACAACACACCTTTCTTTAACAAGCAGCACAATTTCAGGTATCATAAACTTGAAAAACAAGCCATCCAAATCCTTCAACCACCAGCAGTTTGTTTTTCCATTGTGCATATGAAATGTGACACTGTGACATTCTAGAGGGTCAAAGGTCAGCTACGACAATGGCACAACAGTAAAACATGAAACACTGAGAGGCAAAAGCTAGAACAGAGAACAGCCCAGCAGCCCTTTATTACACATCCATGAAGAATGAATAAGGAAAGGTTAAAAATGGCAAATGTAAATATTGGTTGAGAGCGTACACATGTGAGTGTAAACATAGTGTCATGCACAGATGCGTCATGGGAGAAGAATGAGACGAGAGGATATGGGTGTGGATGAAATAATACATATGATAAAGTTACCTTAAAGTGCACTTTAAATGTTGTTGATAATTAAATGTAATGATTAAAGTCAACATGCAACAACATTCAATGCATTTTACTTGCATAATCGGACATATATTTGGAGTGATTCTGTGGAGATGGATTTGAGTTTATCCATCATGGTTTTATTAGGTCGTGGAAAGTGGGTTGTGATATTATTGGTTAATATAATTTCTTCCCACCCACACAACCTTTTGCATCATCAAAAAAGAAGTCATTTCAGAGCTGGGAAACGTAATTACATTTTGATGAAATATTATGAAAATTATTATTATTATTTATTTTTTTATGAATCATGCAGATTCAGACATTTATGAAGGAAGTGCATGTGTCAATTTTGATTTAATGCTGTCTTGAAGGATCAATTTAAAGTAGTCCTAATTTTAGCTTCATACAAAAAGCTCTACTTTTACAATTGTAACACTTACGTTGCATCTTCCCATCTCTGAAGGCATTGGCTATGAAAGCTGTGGTTACACAGGGTGGTCAGCACTCCGTTCACCGACTCGTCCATGCGCTCCAAACACACAGTGCACTTGGGCAGCTCAATGAGGTCCATAACTGGTAAACTGGCCCCCTGGTATATTATTAACATGGTTTTAGATCATTCAAAACTAGCTTAAACATTCCACAGTGTCTATTGTTATACACAGGCCTGTAAAGATGGTGTGTGTGTGCGTTTAAATGGAAACAGCTTGTCAACACTGGTCATTAGAGAATTTTGGGCATTTCATTTTTTACCTCCAAGTCTCTAGATATGGCTTGAGACGTTCCTTCAATGCAAGTCTATGAGAATATTTCTAGTTCTAGCACGTTCTCTAGTTAAGCTCAGACGTTTGATACTTTTTTTATTAATAGTAATACTAAAGCATCAGCATTGGTAATAGTGATTCTTGTTTTAGCTATCAAACACCACTAATTAGCATGAACTAAAGCCTTACCTCTTCAGATTTGATGACTTCTGCCCTCTCCACATAAACTAACTGGCAGACGGCATCTTCAATCGAGTTAAACTGACGGCCATTGCACATTGTGTAGAAGCTGTCAGCATCGGTCTAAACGGAAACAATAACAAAATGAAACTTTGATACCAGACCTGACAATTCATTCATGACACATCCATCGAAGTTCAAGCAAGCAAATTTGCATGAGTTTATATTGCAACTCTTGTGGCAAAACTATTATGCAAACAAAAATTGAGACAAACCACCATTGCTTTCTTGTTTTATCCATAAGCCTCACTAAATTTAGTTAGATTTAGAACATGAAAGATAAAACATTTAGCCAAAGGAGTAGGAAAAATAACCTTAATATTATATTTATATGAATTTCTTTTTTAATTGCAGTTTTGCTTCTCAAGTAAACGTCTCTTGTTTTCAGGATGTTTAGATATTATTGCTTGAAAACAAGACAAGATGGTCCCTAAAAAATCAACAAGACTGTCCTTTGACTTGGTTAACTAGCTCACCTGACTCCTGAACTTGATCAGCACCATGTACTGGTTGGGCATGGAGTCTCTGATAATCTTCATGTGCTCCATGACATCATTGTAGGGAGCCACAAACTTCATGAGGTCATGGCTTGTCATGGTTGTTGGTACCGTGAGAACACAAAGCATCGCGCTGCGCCTCACGTCTTCTGTTAGTGACGTCATCTTACTGTCATCACGACATCATCAAAATACAGTCAAAAACAAGGCTGGGCAAGCCTTAAAGTGAGACTGTCAATAACAATGACACCTTAAAGCTAAAAACATGACCAATGTAATAATACCATGGTATTATTTTGAAGTACCTTTGAGTACCATGAAAATACCATGGTGTATATATATATATATATATGGTGATCATTTAGTAAAATGGTCTATATTGAGGGACGGAGGAAGGAATGAAGTGCATAAGGAAGGAACTGCAAAATTATGTACTATGTAGAGAGGAAGGAAGGGGAGGAGGATTGAAGGAGGGAAGAAATGGAGGAAGGAAGAAAGTGCAGATGAATGAGGGGAGGAAGGAAATGCGGAAAGAAGGATACGTGGAAGGAGGAAGGAAGTGAAAAGGGAAGGAGCGGAGGAAGTGCAGAAGTTAGGTGGGGAGCAAGGAAGGAAATGCAAAAGAAAGAAAGGAAGGGAGTTATTGTGGAAGGAAAAGAAGAAGAAAATTCAGAAAAAGGAAGTGCAGAAGGAAGGAAATGCGGAAGGAAGGAGGGGAGGAATGTAGGAAGTGCAGAAGGAAAGAGCGGAGGAACTGCGGAAGGAAGGTGGCGAGGAAGGAAGGAGGGGAAGAAGAAAGGACATGTGAAAGAGAGGAAGGAAATGTGGAAGAAAGGAGGGGAGGAATGTAGGAACTGCAGAAGGAAGGAACAGAGGAAGTGCAGAAGGAAGGTGCCGAGGAAGGAAGGAGGGGAGGAAGAAAGGATGTGTGAAAGAGAGGAAGGAAATGTGGTAGGAAGTGGAGGAATGAAGGAAGAAATGGAAGAAGGAGGAAAGTGCAGGTGAATGAGGACAGGAAGGAAGGAATTGCAGAAGGGAGGAAGAAAATGCGGAAGAAGGAAGGAAGGAGGGGAGCAAATGCAAAAGGGGGAAAGGAAGGAAGGGAGGAAATGCAGAAGGAGGGAAGTGCAGAAGGAAGGACAGAAAGAAGAAAACACAAAGAAGCAGGGGAGGAATGAAGGAAGTGCAGAAGGAAGGAGCGGAGGAAGTGTGGAAGGAAGTTGGGGAACAAGGAAGGAAATGCAAAAGGGAGAAAGGAAGGGAGGCGTTAGGGAAGGAAGGGAGGAAGAAAATTCGGAAGAAGGGAGGAAGTGCAGAAGGAAGGAAGGAAATGCGGAAGGAAGGAGAGGAGGAATGTAGGAAGTACAGAAGGAAGGAGCAGAGGAAGTTCAGAAGGAAGGTGGCGAGAAAGGAAGGAAGAAAGGTTGTGTGAAAGAAAGGAAGGAAATGCGTTAGAAAGGGGATGAGGAATGATGCAAGGAAGAAATGGGGGAAGGAAGAAAGTGCGGACAAATGAGGAGAGGAAGGAAGGAACTGCTGAAGGGAGGAAGAAAATGCGGAACAAGAAAGGAAGGAAATGCGGAAAAGAAAGAGGGGAGGCAGGAAGGAAGTGCAGAAGGATGGAGCGGAGGAAGTACGGAAGGAAAGGAGGAAGCAAAGGAAATGCAAAAGGGTGAAAGGAAGGGAGGAAATGCAGATGGAAAGAAGGAAATGCGGAAAGAAGAAGGGGAGGAATAAAGGAAGTGCAGAAGGAAGGAACGGAGGAAGGAAGGTGGGGATGAAGAAAGGGAGGAAGAAAATGCAGAAGGAATGAGGGAAGAATTAAAAGAAGTGCAAAAGGGAGAAAGGAAGCGATATTGCAAAAGGAGGGGAGGAAGGAAGGAACTGCAAAAGGAAATACAGAAGAAATTGAGGATGGAAGTGCGGAAAGAAGGAAAAGTGTATTATGTATGGAAGGAGGTACCATAGTATTGCCATGTTATTTGAAGTACCTTGGAGTACCAGGTAAAAACCATGGCATATGAATATGGCAATCACAACATCTCTGTACCATGGCATTGTTTTTTTAAGGGTCATGTTTATTACATAGAGCACACAGTGTGGTATATAATACTAGTGCTCCCTTTTTAAACAATCATATGAAATAGAACAGCAGGTATTTTAAACATACTTCACCCTGGACTGTACTAACTTTGTTTTGTAAAGGTGCATGATGCCGTGAACAATCTCCACAGATGGGTTCCCACTAAAGAAGGAGATCTGATCCGGTAGCTGTTTGGATGGTGAGTCTGGGGTTGTCCCCGCATCGTTGGCATCTCCATTACTGTCATTTGCGGATTTCACCTCTCCATTAACTTCCTTGGTTCCTTCTGTTTTACGCAAATTTACTGAATTACAATTAAAAAAAATACAACACGGGTATTGGTATTCTGGGAAATGAAGCATTCTTCCACTATGGCCCATAAAATGCAAGTTCATATAAATATATTAAACAACTTGGACTGTTGAGATTCAAACCTGCATTGGGTTCAAAGGTCTCGATCACCATGTCACTCATGACTCGGCTGCCCAGGTGCTGATGGAGTACAGTTGCTCGCTCCAGATCCGTTTTACCGCTCAGCGTGACTCTGGCGGAGGCCAGCGCTTTCTCCCTCATCTCCTCCTCTGACATCTCTGCAATTGTGGGACACAGGACACACACAGGGGTGAGTTGAGCTGAGTCACATTTCACCAGCAAAAATCAGCAGACTGCTGTAACATAAAGGCTTCCATGCTGCCTCAAAGAGATTCTAGAACTGAACTCACTGAGTGTTGTGAATGCACTGCAAAACATTGTCTTACTGATTATTTTTTCTTGTTTTCCAGTAAAACGTTCTAAACATTCATACATTTATTTGAAAGGCAAAATAACACCAGATATGTTGTCTTGTTTTCAGAGATATCTGAATAAATGTAGTGATGTTTATGCTTATAACAAGAAAAAAATTGACATTTGACAATGGCAAAAAATTTAATTCAAAGGCAAAACAGGTTTATTTTTCTTACCCCATTAGTAAATAGTTTTTTCTTGTTGTAAGCATGAACCGCACCAAATTTTGTTAGATTTCTATGAATACAAGACTTAATATCTTATGCCATTCTGCATCTCATGTCTTGTTTTAAGGAAGTTTAGATACACTTTGTCAGTATTTGGTAGCATTGCCTTTAAATTATTTAACTTGGGTCAAACGTTTTGGGTATCCTTCCACAAGCTTCTCACAGTAAGTTGCTGAAATTTTGTCCCATTCCTCCAGACAGAACTGGTGTAACTGAGTCAGGTTTGTAGACCTCCTTGCTCACACAAACGCTTTTTCAGTTCTGCCCACAAATTTTCTATCAGATTGAGGTCAGGGCTTTGTGATGGCCACTCCAATACCTTGACTTTGTTGTCCTTAAGCCATTTTGCCACAACTTTGGAGGTATGCTTGGGGTCATTGTCCATTTGGAAGACCCATTTGCGACCAAGCTTTAACTTCCTGGCTGATGTCTTGAGATGTTGCTTCAATATATATCCACTTAATTTTCCTTCCTCATGATGCCATCTATTTTGTGAAGTGCACCAGTCCCTCCTGCAGCAAAGCACCCCCACAACATGATACTGCCACCCCCATGCTTCACGGTTGGGATGGTGTTCTTCGACTTGCAAGCCTCACCCTTTCTCCTCCAAACATAAGTATGATCATTATGGCCAAACAGTTCAATTTTTGTTTCATTAGACCAGAGGACATTTCTCCAGAAAGTAAGATCTTTGTTCCCATGTGCACTTGCAAACTGTATTCTGGCTTTTTTATGGCAGTTTTGAGCAGTGGCTTCTTCCTTGCTGAGCAGCCTTTCAGGTTATGTCGATATAGGACTCGTTTTACTGTAGATATAGATACTTCTCTACCTGTTTCCTCCAGCATCTTCACAAGATACTTTGCTGTTGTTCTGGAATTGATTTGCACTTTTCTCACCAAACTACGTTCATCTCTAGGAGACAGAATGCTTCTCCTTCCTGAGCGGTATGATGGCTGCATGGTCCCATGGTGTTTATACGTGCGTACTATTATTTATACAGATGAACGTGGTACCTTCAGGCATTTGGGAATTGCTCCCAAGGATGAACCAGACTTGTGGAGGTCCACAATTATTTTTCTGAGGTCTTGGCTGATTTATTTTGATTTTCCCATGATGTCAAGCAAAGAGGCACTGAGTTTGAAGGTAGGCCTTAAAATACATCTACAGGTACACCTCCAATCGGAAGCTAATTGGCTAATTGCCTAAAGACTTGACATAATTTTCTAGAATTTTCCAAGCTGCTTAAAGGCACAGTTAACTTGTTGTACGTAAATTTCTGACCCACTAGAATTGTGATATAGTCGATTAAAAGTGAAACAATCTGTCTGTAAACAAATGTTGGAAAAATTACTCATGTCATGCACAAAGTAGATGTCCTAAACGACGTGCCAAAACTATAGTTTGCTAATATGAAATCTGTGGAGTGGTTAAAAAATGAGTTTTAATGACTTCAACCTAAGTAAGTGTATGTAAACATATGACTTCAACTGTACCATGATACTACCATGGTATTTTTGGAAGTACCTTGAAGTACTATGTAGACACCATTGCACATGAATTTCATTAATATCCATCTGATACCATGACTGTACCATGGTGAACCCACAAAGTAAGGGCAGGTCTCGGTTATGTAACTGTAACAGTAAAATCGTGCAACTCACCAGCGCAGTATTGAAAACCCTGCGGGGAATCACACTGATCAGCGAGCTCGAGTCTGATCACAACCAGAGACACACTCATGTGTTCCGATGATCAATAACTGATCAATAACTGATCAACGGCTGCCGACTGCACTAGAGACAACAACAACAACAATTCAATAAAACACTATTAATGCAGTGTGGCACGTATTAAAACATCACATCCGACTGATAATAGCTATACCATAAACGCTAAACAAAAACATTTTTATTAACAGGAGCACAAACGCATGAAAACAACAATGACGTTTCAGAATGAAGAATAAATTCGCGGGTTACTTCCGGTAGACAAATAGACAGTAATTTCAAAATAAAAGCCCGCCCCTTTTTTTTTTTTTGGAGCTCCAATAATAAAATGGTATTTCTCATTGTATACTACAAATAGGCAAATAGGCAATATCATTATTATACTCATTATATTATCATTGTATTTATAATATTATATTACCATCTGATACTGTACTATGCTACTGCCACAGTACTTTTTTTGTAAATGAAAGGAAGAAACAAACAAATCAACTTTGGCTAACTAATGTGTTTATTACATAATTTACATAACAAGAGTCTACAAGATCACATAGACTAATTATATATAAAAAAAAAATAACCTATTTTTAAGATTTCCACATTTCAATTTCATAACAAAATTCTATCAAATTGAATTGTGTAATGTTTAACCAAATTAAATGAATAAAATTTAAAATGTCAATTAATCAGTTAAATTGCAAATGGAAATTCAAATGGGAATGTGTCATGAAACTGAAATGCGCAAATCTTTAAGTCAAAATTTTATTTGTAAAATGATGCAGCAACAATTAAATTATTGACAGATAAATGTTCTACAAACTATTCACAACATTTTTACATAAAATAAGTTAGATAAAAGAATAAGCAATAATTAAGAATTAAAACTAGTAGATTGAATAGAATTAAGTTCTAAAGTTCTCAAAATGAGGCTTGTGTGACCTACATTGCAGAATCACAAAGCAACCAGATATGGGTGTCATTAAGAATTCCCATAAAATTGTCACACCATCACACATCTTTCACACTGATGGTGTCGCACAAACATTGGTTCTGTAGAAGCTTTATTTGCATACTGAACTTAAGCCATTTATAGAACAATCAGCATTTTATCAGAAACTCTAAACTACACCCTAGTGAATTCTCATCAATGACACCTCCATACAGCAGCTCACATTAACACCCAAAATAGTCATCTGGGCTGAATGGTTTAAGTATTAAAAAAACAATAACTCAGGAAATACTTGTAACATGTTATCATATAAATGACTTTTAATAGAACATATTTTGGATGCAATGAGTTGTCTTGAATTGCCGAAATTCCCTTCGGAATATATTAAAACGTAAGAGTAGCTGACATTAAATCCTTTTGGAAAGTTGATATGTCCTGCGCCGTGACGTGCTATACTCAGTCTAAAAGTATTTTTAAAAGCGTTTCAAATGAATGTATAATTATTATGCATGCAGCTTTTATGGCCATATATTAATTGAGAGACTACATGGAATACTTTTACAAATGTATTCGTCACACCACAGAACCATTTAAAATAAAGTAGTGAAATGATAGAAAACTTAAAAAGTTAGAACTACACATAAACAAATAAATGGAAACAACACATTCCTTTTGTTAACAAAGCAAAACAAAACAAAAATCTCCCAGTTTTGTTCTATTGACTACATGACGTAAAATAAACTGCAAAAGTCACAAAGGTGCATCCGCAGATCTCTTTGTCGAAATATTATATGTGATGTCTAGAGGTGTGGTTTGTACCAGAGGATGGATGTATAGGAGGAGCCACAGGGGAACTTGTTAATGTAACTGACTGTGAGGAAGTCCTCCTCTTCTCTCCTCCTCTATCTGTCAAGCTTGCAGAGAAATTTGAGGTTTTAAAGCCACACATCAGCAGCTCACTGTATATAATAAAGGTAAGCAAACTCTGTTTTTATAATACATGGTCTTTTATTCCTTCTCAAGCTGTACATTTATGTTCCTGTACATATTGCTGTTGCATCTGGGAGTTTAACCACTGCAGCTGAAACAACGGTCTTGTCTTAACTTCTTCATTTCTACTCACTAGAGAGGTCTTAGCAAAACCAGAACTGATCAAACGCAAGAATCGTTTTTGCAGGACTCCCATCTGACCAGTGATCAAAGCCAATGACACAAGCTTAAGAGGTCAAGTTGGTTGGAGGCTTCAAACTTGTGGTCTAGTCACGCAACCTCATGATTTAAGAGTGTATGGGGCAGATTTTTTATTACCCTTGCTCTCAGAGGGGTATGTGGCGGTAGAAAAAAAAACTTCCAGGAAGGAAATCATATCAGCTTTGGCTCAGGGAAAGGCTGAATGTGTGGAATGTTGAACACGCCTTTTGCAGTGGGAAACCATGTTCAAATACAGTATGCTTCAAACATTTTGTCAAGGTTTCCAAAGAGTTTGTTTAAGGTCTTTTTTGTTAGAAGCAAATACAGGCTTCTGGCCAAGTTTCACTCTAGGGGGGAAATCGAGAGGTCTCTTTGGAATAGTAATCTTTAGTTTGGTCATTAGATACTTGATGGTCCGGCAATTCAAGTGTCTTTTGTTAAAACAGCCCTATAGTGTTATAGTGTTTTCTGTTGCAGATTAAACTTTTTTAAGTGGAGTATCCTTTGTATATGCATAGTTAAACTATAGACAGTACCCTTTTAGCCTAAAGGCGAAGTGACTACTGTCTGAGTGATTTAATATGTTGAGCTATTTTGTTGCATATGCAAACTGTAGCCTGCTGCATCTGCCATCTGACCTGAAATGCACCAAAATAGAAACTGTAACTTGCATCATACAGTAGATGATTATGTGTACTGTTTACAACAAGAGTCATCAAGTATAAGAGGGGTTTTTCAGGGTCAGCCAGTGCAGAAAATACCCCTAGAGCAACAATGTGGCATAAAAACGCTAAACAAAAACATGGAAGAAGCTGAAAGATTTCAATCATTTTCGAAATTTTTTGAAGCATTTTTGCTAATTTTATTGACAGACAGTCACGGACTGAAAACGGTAAAAACAGTACTTTTTCGTTTGCCGTTCCGCAGCCTCCTTTCCATATGGTAACCGGTTAGAACGAAATAATAGAATGGTTAATAACATTCTATTAAGATGACAAAACTCTGTGCAAAGGGTGGGTGATATACCGGGTGCAGTGTTTCTAGATCTCACAAGAGAAACAAGGCACCCGTTTAAAAAAAAAAAAAAAACTCAAAATAAGGGACTTGACTCACCCAAAAAAAAAAAAAAAGCAAAAATAAGCAATTACATTTTTTCACAAGTCGGGAAAAAATCATAAAAAGCATAATATACAGTAGCCTATATAAAGTAACTATTCTTAATATTAAATATGTCCCCCAAAATATCCATTTGGCCACCTAAAATCAATTAAAAGCCTAAATCTCTCTCTCTCTCTCTCTCTCTCTCTCTCTCCCGCATGCATGCACACACTGCGTGGGCACGTTTGGACAAAACGTCACCTTTTGCTGGCTGAATTATTATTATTATTATTATTTTTATTGCTTTTTAAACTAGCGGTTTCCTTCAGATTCAAAGCGCATGTTTATGTTCTACTAAAAAGTGAGAAGCCTAACTTTTTCAGGCAACAGGATGTGGTGTAATTCTGAAAATGTACTGTGATGAACCCTTTGGTCTTTTGTTTCATGAAAAAATGACCAGAACAAAATTAACCAGTTATGAACCGGTTACCAAATAAAATAATGTTTTCACTTCAGAACAATGAAACGGATTTCGTTCTTGTTATCGGTTACGTTCCGTAAAAAATCTTGTTCGTTTTTGGTTTTTGTTTTTGTTCCTTGAACAATCTGTAGTCCCTGGACATACTAGAAAGAGGACAGGGAATGCAGGCGAAAATTGGGGTAACATACGGATTAACTGTTGCTCTGCCATGAAATTAGTTGACTTGAAAAAGAAAACTTATCGTAGAAGCGGATAGTTCACACTACAGCATCTATTGTGACAACGTTGAGAATTCAACACACACTTGCATTGTATTTATTGTGGTCTGACACATTTTGTTATGCAACTACACACAAAATCGAACTTGTGTAGCTAGAAGCACTTGCGTTCAAGTACTTGCGTAGAGTATGTTTCGGCCTTTAACATCTGCATGCTATGTCACTCATTTATATTAAAGTTGCAGTGTATCATTTGTGTGCCTTTAGCAGCAACAAACAGAATTTCAAAAATAATGGTTTGGACAAACAGATGGTTCCGCCCTAAACTATATTATTTGGGATTTTGTTATAATTTCAATGCATGTTGGATTGTTACCCTACCCCTGCTGGAAATCTGTCGAAAACCGACTTCAAGTGGTTGTTGGATTTTGTAACATGACAGTTCTAGGTGGTTCAAACTGGTTTAGTTGGTTCAGCTGGTGGGGACCTGGTTTGCAACATACCTTCTAGAAATCTAAAATTCTTTCTTAAATTTGTCTGATATTGCAATGACACTGGTTTTGCTTACATTGAATTCCACAGATGGGCGAACAAGACTCAACTCACAGGCTAACAGGGGACCAAATGAAGGAGCCGAAGGAAAATGGCACAAGTGTTTCCCAGTTCTCCACCAGCGTACGCGCCATGGTGCGAATTCGCCAGAAGTACCTGGCCATCAAGAAACGGCGTATGGAGAGTGCTCTGAGCTCCATGTCTTCACACTCACACAGCCCCAAGTATTTCACCTTCGAGAGTTTCCCAGAGCCTGCTTCTCCACACAAACGCAAGAAAAAGAGGAAGACACGAATCTTGTATCCGAGCAACAGTTTGAGAGCTGTTCCAACCAAAGAGCGCAGCCGAGCCAAGAACTGCCTGTACCTGTTGTGCATCATTGTCTTTCTGCAGGTTTACAATGCCATCGAGAACCTAGATGACCACGTGCTCAAGTACGACCTAGAAGGACTTGAAAATACCCTGAAAAGGGAAGTGTTTGGACAACAGGAAGTGACCGAGGGCATTCTTGGGCATTTGCAAGATTATTTGTCAACTTATGTTCACAATAAACCTTTGGTGTTGTCACTTCATGGAGCGACTGGAGTAGGGAAGAGCCACGTTGGTCGATTGTTGGCACAGCATTTCCGTTCAGTGGTAGGCGACCAATTGGTAATGCAATACTTTGTGCTGCACCACTGCCCTACGGATGATGATATCCCACGCTGCACCACTGCTCTGGACACCCACATCTCTGAAATGGTCACTCAGGCTGAGGAAGTAGAGAAGATACCACTCTTTATCTTCGATGATGTGGAACACATGCCCAGAGAGTTGCTTGACACTTTGCAAGGTCTGATACGTCCCCAAAACAATAACGAATACTTAAATGCAATTTACATTCTCATTGGCAACTTGGGACATGAAGAAATCACCAAGTTTGTCCTTCATAACTCTAGTGTCGCCGTCTCGGGCCGGTTGAGCTTGAGTCAAGAACTGACCCCTTGGTTGCGCAGCTACCTTCAGAGGTACCATTCTTTATTCCTGGAAGCCGAGTTCCTACCCTTCACGCTTTTAGAGAAAAGCCACGTAAAGGAATGTTTTATTGACAAGATGTCTCAAGAAGGATTCTACCCAGATCGCCAGCATGTAGAAAGACTAGCGGAAGAACTTTCATACTATACTGTTGGCAAGTGGAAATTTTCGCACACTGGATGCAGGCAGGTTGTAGCAAAGGTTAACCTTCTCTAAAACAAATTCTGCCATGCAGATGAACAACATGCAAGGATAATTCTAAAGGAGAGACTCAATTGTGAGTAGGATTGGGAACCGAGAACCATTCCATTTGTTTAAAAATACGAGAACGGTATGAGTTTCATGACTTTTGGTTCAGATAACGATTCCCGAATGTGTAATTTCCACCGATGCAAATGGAGTGCTGCCCCCTACTGAATATCCAGCGAGAAACCTACAGTTGGCTTTTTTAGTGATTAAAAAGACGTACATATTTTTAGGACCACCTCGAAAACGAAATGGTTCATCTCAAGGGGTTTATCCTAATAAATAAAATTGTCTCAAATATCAGTCAGAGCAGTTACTGAACTAATATTACTGACGTGCAAGTAATGATTTTCGTCATCTCCAACTTGAAATTAAATCTTTTACTGTATTATATATTGTTATTTGTTTAAAATTATTTAATATATACAGTTGAAGTCAGAAGTTTACATACACCTTAGCCAAATATATTTAAACTCAGTTTTTCACAATTCCTGATATTTAATCGTAGAAACAATTCCCTGTCTTAGGTCAGTTAGGATCACTACTTTATTTGAAGAATGTGAAATGTCAGAATAATAGTAGAGAGAATGATTTATTTCAGCTTTTATTTCTTTCATCACATTCCCAGTGGGTCAAACGTTTACATACACTTTGTTAGTATTTGGTAGCATTGCCTTTAAATTGTTTAACTTGGGTCAAATGTTTTGGGTATCCTTCCACAAGCTTCTCAAAATAAGTTGCTGGAAGTTTGGCCCATTCCTCCAGACAGAACTGGTGTAACTGAGTCAGGTTTGTAGACCTCCTTGCTCACAAACGCTTTTTCAGTTCTGCCCACACATTTTCTATCGGATTGAGATCAGGGCTTTGTGATGGCCACTCCAATACCTTGACTTTGTTGTCCTTAAGCCATTTTGCCACAACTTTGGAGGAATGCTTGGGGTCATTGTCCATTTGGAAGACCCATTTGTGACCAAGCTTTAACTTCATGACTGATGTCTTGAGATGTTGCTTCAATATATCCACATAATTTTCCTTCCTCATGATGCCATCTATTTTGTGAAGTGCACCAGTCCCACCTGCAGCAAAGCACCCCCACAACATGATGCTGCCACCCCCATGCTTCACGGCTGGGATGGTGTTCTTCGGTTTGCAAGCCTCACCCTTTTTCCTCCAAACATAACGATGGTCATTATGGCCAAACAGTTCAATTTTTGTTTCATTAGACCAGAGGACATTTCTCCTGAAAGTAAGATCTTTGTCCCCATGTGCACTTGCAAACTGTAGTCTGGCTTTTTTATGGCAGTTTTGGAGCAGTGGCTTCTTCCTTGCTGAGCAGCCTTTCAGGTTATGTCGCTATAGGACTCGTTTTACTGTGGATATAGATACTTGTCTACCTGTTTCCTCCAGCATCTTCACAAGTTCCTTTGCTGTTGTTCTGGGATTGATTTGCACTTTTCTCACCAAACTACGTTCATCTCTAGGAGACAGAATGCATCTCCTTCCTGAGTGGTATGATGGCTGTGTGTTCCCATGGTATTTATACTTGCATACTATTGTTTATACAGATGAACGTGGTACTTTCAGGCGTTTAGAAATTGCTCCCAAGATGAACCAGACTTGTGGAGGTTCACAATTTTTCTTCTGAGGTCTTGGCCTTAAAATTCATCCACAGGTACACCTCCAATTGATTCCAATTAGCCTATCAGAAGCTAATTGGCTAATTGCCAGAAGGCTTGACATCATTTTCTGGAATTTTTCAAGCTGCTTAAAGGCACAGTTAACTGAAGTGTATGTAAACTTCTGACCCACTGGAATTGTGATACAGTCAATTAAAATTAAAACAATCTGTCTGTAAACAATTGTTGGAAACATTACTCAAGTCATGCACAAAGTAGATGTCCTAAACGACGTGCCAAAATGATAGTTTGCTAATATGAAATCTGTGGAGTGGTTAAAAAATTAGTTTTAATGACTTCAACCTAAGTGTATATAAACTTCTGACTTCAACTGTAGTTAGGATCAATTATTGGATTGCATTTATGCCTCTAAAAAGTCTGTATAAACATGCCATTTTTCAAGAATTCTATAAAGTGTATTTCTGATTTGTATTTTCAGCGCTGTTGAAATCTGAAAGATCTCATCATTTGGCAACAGGCTGTTGACGGCAGTAATTGCAATAAGAATTGCATTATTTATTTCCAAATATTTCTTCCTCAAAATTACTATAGGAAACATGAATGGAACCGTTAAGGAACCACAATCATTAAGAAGAATCTGAACCGGAATTCCTTATGATTCCCATACCTAATTCTGAGCCATTGTGAGGTGTTTGCCATGGTGTTATGTTTTATTGTCACTCATTTCACTTATTGTACATTCAACATTCAACATTCAACATTCATTTTTGTGAAACCTTGTTATAACTGTGAACTATGATTGTAAATATTGTGTAAACAAACAATATAAAATGTTTTATTCTCATACATGCACTGTGATGTAGATCAATGATACAAGCACAAACTCTGCTGCGGAAAATAATGAAACACAACATACTGTTTTTGTCATTTATTAGAATTTGTCCATTTTAACTGGACAAATGAGGTACTGCAACATTTTGAGGATAAAAGTAAAATTAGTGCCATAATAATAAGGGCCGTCATTTGTGAAACACGAGCAGCATGAATTTCTGTGTAAATCGGAATAAATTGAATGTGTTCACAAACGAAATTAGTATTTCATTAATGAGACCCTATAGCATGAAAAAAGCAATTGGTATGTACAATGCATAGATATCTGTGCCCATACAGTGTTCGACTCATATGAAACCAAAATATTACTGAAAGTGCTCACTCAAACAGCAGTAAATGTTTGATGTGGTTTGCAGGTTAAGAGCATTTTCTCAGTGCAGAGTCATTCTCTAACCATCAATGGGAGTGTAAGAAAGTGTTGCAAGCACTAAAAATACACATCCTGTCTCTTTGGTTTCCTGTGAACATTGGTGTAACCAAGGTATAAACCAAGAAGTGCAATGTCATCCTCATGAGGCGTGGTAGTGTGATTGCAGGGCCCAGACAGATATCATTTAGGAGAAATAACCATTTCAACTGCAATGCAATTTCTTGCTTTCACTTATCAAAGCACTTAATCAAACGCAAGGGTCTTAGCATGCACAAAATACTGACAATGCCATCACCCCAAAAAACTAAAAATGTCTAAAATCACTGCAAAAATATGTTTTTCTTCATCAGAATTTGTGCATATTTTTCCAGTAATAATTATCTATATATGTTCAAAACAAGATACATTTACTTGAGAAGCAAAATAGAGTAAGCTAAGTTTATTTACCATACGTAAGAACAATATGCGTAAATAAGTCTTATTATCTCACACAAAGTAAATGTATCTTGTTTTAAGAATGTTTTCATTGGAAAACAATAAAAAAATACTGATTTAGATGATTAAAATGATTTTTTGCAGTGTAGTACATACCACGCTCACAAATCTATCGCTACTCGTGTAGTTTGGTTTGTTGCAGGTGCTCTCTACAAATACTGGCCTCATTATCATTTCTAAACATAATAAATGTGGTTCCCAACACATTTTCCCATTAGAAGGCCAGATCTTACAGTTGGTTGAGATCGCATCATTCAGTTTCCACCATACTTGCAAAAATCAGTAATCACCTACATGCTGCTAAGTATTTAAGTCGTCAAGTGCAAGTGTGTGATGTAGGAGGGGTAGTCAAATAATTTCGTGAGGGGTCTCTTGTCTTTGTTTTACGGCAGCTACGCTTCGAGTTCAAAGCCCAGTCCAACCTTGTGTCCACCAGTGTTGAAGTTTTTTCCATCAATGAGAGCCGAGAGTGTGAGATTTACTCCTTTACAGTGAGAAGGAGAAAATAAAACATTTAAAGATGCATTAAGGCATTTGTACTTTGCATTTTGATCAAATGAGCAGTGTGCTTTAGTTGTATAGTAGATCATCCAAGCATTCCATGCATAGTGAAAATGTACATACTGTGCACAGTAAACATGCTCCATACTTTAAAAGTAGTATGCCATTCCAAACATTTTCAGTGGTCACAAACAATGATTATAGAGAACAAAAACACAAAAGTCAGTGATTACCCGGTCGTAGGCTCTGAGTGTAACCAACTCCAATCAAACTGGTGTTGTTCACTTTGGCCTGTTAAGAGGAAATAAACAATCATGAAGAGGTTGTTAATCCCGAGAGTTAAAAATCTAATATGACATTAATGCTAATCAGTCATTTACTGTTCACTTATCTAAAGGTAGCCTAATTGAATCTCCAAGTGTATAATTCTTTTTTTTTTTTTACAATGTAATATGTTTATGTGTAAAGGCCGTTAACTTACAGATAAAGAAGCATCTTTATCCAGCTGGTACTTTGCAGCGACTCCGAAGCGTGTATTGTTGCTGCCAGCAGTCCAGGCTAAAGTCACGGCGGTCTCCAACTGATCGTTTAATTTCTGATAGACAGATCCTCCAAACTCTGCTCCATCATTACTGGAGGACACAGATTACACAACATATCTGAACATACTTCAGTTATTACATCAATATCAAGCCTTTACATTGTTATTTTTTTTTTAATTAGCTTTACCAATTATTGACAATCATCAAAAATGTCCTAACCATTTCCACAAACTAGACTGTAGTGATACAATGACTGTAGCAAATCTCATTTAGAGAACCATTTAAAAGTTTAGACACACTTGACTGAATTCATGTTTCAAATGATCTCAAAAACATTTTAATTAAAAGGCATATGCTTAAATTCTTGAAATTAGACAAATATAAATTGTACCTATAAATTAATTTCTGTATACAACAAAAATTAAATGTGTGTGTGTGTGTGTGTGTATATATATATATATATATATATATATGTGTGTGTGTGTGTGTGTGTGTGTGTGTGTGTGTGTGTGTGTGTGTGTGTGTGTGTGTGTGTAACAAGAAAGGACACTGGGAACTGGATTCTTCAAACACAAGTAGGGAACTTTTAATTGACCACTTCTCTGGTTTACAGCTTCACAATAACACATCAGTTTCACAATAACACATCAGTTTCACAATAACACATCAGCTTCACAGTAAGGCTTTCGACCCAGTCTCTCTCTCCCTCGATCTGGCGCTGGCATGGTCCTTTTATGCCACTCTCCCCAATCTCACTACAATTAGAGACAGTTGTTAGTCATAATTTGGCTCAGGTGTATGCACCCTTACTGCTCTCTCTCTCCCGACGGACGCTCAACCACGCCACCGCTGCCACATATCCCCACCACCCGACTCCGGACTGCCTACCCCCCCCCCAATTTCTGGACAGGAAGTCTGCGACAGCCATCTGCGGCCCTGGTCTGTGGACCACCCTGAATTTAAAGGGTGGAGTGCCAGATACCACCAGGTGATCTCGCGTTGGTATCCTTCATGCGGTGGAGCCATCTCTGCGTGATCTGAGTAGAGAGTGAAGGCCCACCCCAGCAGGTAGTAACGGAGAGTGAGGACCACCCACTTGATGGCCAGACACTCCTTTTCCACGGTACTTTACTTTGTTTCCCTCAAGGAGAGCTTGCGGCTGATGTAGAGCACCAGGCGCTCCTCCCCCTCCACCTCCTACGAGAGTACGGCCCCCAGCCCCCTGTCTGAAGCGTCCATCTGTAATACAAAAGGGAGAGAGAAATTAGGTGCATGTCAAAGCGGCCCCCCGCAAAGTGTGGCTTTAACTTGCGTAAATGCCTGTTGGCACTGCTCCGTCCACTGGACCGGGTCTGGAGCTCCCTTTTTAGTGAGATCAGTCAGCGGGCTGGTGACGTCCGAATATTTAGGCACAAATCTCCTGTAATAGCCAGCCAGCCCCAGGAACTGTCTCACCCACTTTTTGGTCTTGGGTCTCGGGCAGGTCGCAATTGCCGCTTGTCAATTTGGGGACGCACCTGCCCGTGGCCCAAGTGGAACCCCAGATACCGTACCTCCACCCGCCCAATCACGCACTTCTTAGGGTTTGCTGTGAGCCCCGCCCGTCGCAGCGACCTCAGAACCGCCCTCAGATGCTGCATATGCCACTGCCAATCATTACTATAAATGATGATGTCATCCAAATAGGCAGCGGTGTAAGCCAAATGCAGTCTGAGGATTCGGTCCATGAAGTGCTGAAACGTGGCCGGAGCCCCAAACAAATCGAACGGAAGTGTCACAAATCGGTGTAATCCGAACGGTGCGGAGAAAGCCGTTTTTTCACGGAAAATTGGTGTCAAGGGGATCTGCCAATAACCCTTTGTCAAATCCAGTGTCGAGTAAAAACGAGCAGTGCCCAACCGATCGAGCAACTCATCAATACGAGGCATTGGGTAGGCATCATATTTAGACACCACGTTGACTTTGCTATAATCCACACAGAACCGTACAGACCCGTCGCTCTTAGGCACCAGAACAACCGGGTTGGACCAATCGCTGTGGGATTGCTCTATTACTCCCATATCGAGCATTGCATCCAATTCTTCCTGAACAATTTTTTTTTATGTTCAGGCAATCAGTAGGGACGGGTACGTACCACCACCCCCGGCTCGGTCTCGATGTGGTGTTGGATGAGGTTTGTGCGAACCGGTAGAGGGGAAAACACATCCGCGAATTCTTGTTGTAGTTTGGCAACCTCTGCGACTTGGCACGGTGAGAGGTGGTCTCCGCCTCACACGTCAAGTGACCGGGGTGACGTCATTGTGTTTTGTGTTTACCTCCGGCCCGAGCTCCGCCCTCTTCGGAACTACCATAGCCAACATCACCGGGGCCGCCTCCCTCCACAATTTCAGGAGATTGAGGTGATAAATTTGACGTGTGCACCCTTTATCAGTTTGCTTTACCTCATAATCGAGTTCCCCCACTCGTTGTGTGATCTCAAAGGGTTCTTGCCATTTGGTGAGTAATTTGGAGCTCGATGTAGGGAGTAATACGAGTACCTTATCTCCCAGTGCAAATTCCCTTAACCGAGTTCCCCTGTTATACAGTCGGCTCTGTCGTTCTTGAGCTTGGAGCAAATTCTCCTGTGTTAGTTGCCCCAAGGTGTGGAGTTTGCTCTAAGATCAAGAACGTACTGAATTTCATTCTTACTGTTCAAAGGTCCCTTCTCCCAAGCTTCGCATATGACACCAAGCACGCCACGCAGGTGCCGCCAATATAGAAGCTCGAATGGGGAAAACCCCATGGAGGCTTGCGGGACCTCTCGTACTGCGAATAACAGGGGATCGAGCCATTTGTCCCAATTTCTAGCATCCTCGTGCATGAACTTATGAATCATGTTTTTAAGGGTTTTATTAAATCGTTCCACCAGGCCATCTGTTTGTGGATCGTAAATGCTGGTATGGATCGATTTAATGCCCAATAATTCGTAAAGCTTGCGTAGTGTTCGTGACATAAAGGTTGTGCCCTGATCGGTGAGGATTTCTTTCGGAATCCCCACCCGGGAGATTATTTTGAAGAGTGCCGCAGAGGCACTGCTTCCGGATATCCCGTTGCATAGTCCACTAGGACCAATACAAAGCGATGTCCATGTGCTGACCGCTCTAATGGCCCAACGAGGTCCATGGCAATTCTCTCAAAGGGGACCTCGATCAGCGGAAGAGGGAGCAATGGCGCTTTTGGGGTGGCCGGTGGATTCACCAGCTGGAATTCGTGGCATGCCGCACACCACCTGCGGACATCGCTGCCAATAATAATGGGCTATTAGGTGGTTCAGTGTTTTTCTTTCCCCTAGATGACCCACCATGGGATTATAATGAGCTGCCTGGAACACCATTTCCCGACAGCTCTGCGGTATTAAGAGCTGGTTTGTGTCTTCCTTTGTTTGAGCATCCTGCGTCACTCTATACAACCGCTCATTTATAACTGCGAAATAAGGATATGATACGCGCTGCACTCGCACTTGTGGGGGCGGGTACATCCACCTGAGGGGAGAGTGGGTAGACCCTGAAGTCGCCGGGAAAGGGATAAACTGGCGCAAGCGAGGAACTGGCTTCGGCAGCGGGTTTCCATGCCTCCAGGGTGCAGGAACAGGGCCTGGAGAGGGAACAGAGTGAGAGGGGAGAGGGGAGTGGAAAGAGACGGGAGAAAACACAGGAGGAGGGGAGAGAGAGAGAGAGAGAGAGAGAGAGAGAGGGAGAGACACGCTTGGGCACACCGCCATATGGTCCTCCGCCAGCTGGACCACTTCGTCCTTCTGGAAGCCGGCGGATCAGCTGCTCCAGCACCACTTGGTCGACCACTCTCTAGACGTCGCGGTCCCCCACCCGCAGCCATTTGCGGCAGGCATCATGGAGCCGCTGAGAAAAGGCAAACGGGTGATTGGCCCCTTCCATCTCCATCGAGCGGAACAGTTGACGGTATTGCTCTGGGCTCTGGCCGACCCGCTGCAGGATGGTCATCTTCAGGTCGCCGTAGGCCAGACCCAGATTTCAGCGATACACTCAAACATGTTCAGGGAGGCTTCAGGGTCATCTTCCACCCCATCTTCAATAGCATGTGCGCGGGCAGGGGGCTGCTGTTGTCCAGGGTCACTGACGGGGCTTTCTCCTGGGAGAGGAGGCTCCGAATGACCTGCCGGTCCTCTGCCTGAACTCTAAGGACCTCATGGAAGCGGCGTTCTTGACCCTGGCGGACTTCAAGCAGAGCCTGTTTGTGGGTGTGATGTAGGTTGGCGAGGGACTTGATGATGTCGGACAGCGGGAAGGACTCCGTGGACGTGCAGTCTTCAAATCAGATCCCGGGTTTCGGCACCAGTGTAACAAGGAAGGACACCAGGAACTGGATTCTTCAAACACAGGTAGGGAACTTTTAATTGACCACTTCTCTGGTTTACAGCTTCACAATAACACATCAGCTTCAAACTAACTCATCAGCTTTACACTAACACATCAGTTTCACAATAACACATCAGCTTCACAGTAAGGCTTTCGACCCAGTCTACCTCTCCCTCGATCTGGCGCTGGCATGGTCCTTTTATGCCACTCTCCCCAATCTCACTACAATTAGAGACAGGTGTTAGTCATAATTTGGCTCAGGTGTATGCACCTCTACCGCTCTCTCTCTCACGATGGACGCTCGACAATGGCCTTGCTGCCACTATATATATATATATATATATATATATATATATATATATATATATATATATATATATATACTGGCAACCAAAAGTTTGGAATAATGTACAGATTTTGCTGTTTCGGAAGGAAATTGGTACTTTAATTCACCAAAGTGGCATTCAGCTGATCACAAAGTATAGTCAGGACATTACTGATGTAAAAAACAGCAACATCACTATTTGAAAAAAGTCATTTTTGATCAAATCTAGACAGCAGCTATCACTCCAACACCTTATCCTTGAGTAATCATGATAAATTGATCATTTGGTACTAGAAAATCACTTGCCATTATATCAAACACAGCTGAAAGATATTTGGTTCGTTAAATGAAGCGTAACATTGTCTTTGTGTTTCTTTTTGAGTTGCCACAGTATGCAATAGACTGGCATGTCTTAAGGTCAATATTAGGTCAAAAATGGCAAAAAAGAAACAGCTTTCTCTAGAAACTCATCAGTCAATCATTGTTTTGAGGAATGAAGGCTATACAATGCTTGAAAGTGAACAAATGTCCATCATACATGGGAACTCTTTCAATACTGTTTAAAAAGCATGCCAGCTTCTAAAGATAAATGTTTAACATATTGGTGACTACATCGTTTTTATACTTCCATTTGTGTTTTTTCAAAGTGGTGATTTTGTGATTTTACTTTTATTCTAAAATGTGAAAAATATGTATTCGCAATATATTGGCAACTCTGTTCTCTAGATATCGACAGTGGTTGTTAAGAAACTCAGTCAACTACTTATCAAGTGTTTCCAGTGTTGTTTCCCTAGATGCTTACACGCTGGTGTGAAGCAGAAAGTCTCCGGCCTTGTAGCCCAGAGCAAAGTTGTTCTGCACCAGTTTGGACTTTCCCGTGTCAAAGGCCATCTGATATCCCAACAGCCATCCTTCATAGCCCAGAACAGCTGAAGAATGCACAACTGGACCCTCGAAATCAATGTCACAGCTCAGGTTGACAAAATCACGCTTGTAGCTGGTCTTCAGTTTACCGCTCTTCTTGCTGAGATAAAAGCAATGTTTTAATCAACAATTTTCATCAATTCATCACGCCAGTCTTGATTAATAACTTATCAGACATTAATAACTCACCCTGTGTTTGGTACAAAGGACGTATCCAAAGCCACTTTCAACCCCTCTGCAAGCTGTGGAGCCGACAAAACAAAAGATACAAGATTTACAAGACTGCACTGACAGCTCAGTATGGCTATATAATGGAGTAACAGCGTAATGCAGAGTATATTCTTTAAACTGAATACAATTTAAAAAAATAGCATGTGAAACAGAATGCAAGGATAAACGTTTCAAATAGTAGTATGCACTTAATGACCTCATGTTTAATTCAGCAAGTGGCTGAATCCCTAACCCTAACCCTAACCCATCTTCAAAATAAAAAGATCATTTTTCATTTTTAATCAACAGATCGTTGTCAAGGGTCTACTGACCTGGTCTTCCACAGACACCTCTGTACTGAGCATGTTGTCTGTGTTCCACTTCTGGTTCAAACTCAATCCCAGATCCTTCATCTTATATTTGGTCTCCAAACTCCCACCTGCTTTTCCTGTATCTGTGTTACTGGATCCAGATGTGTTGAACTCCTGGAGGTGAATTAGAGTTTATTAGGAGGCAAAAACAAAAAGTGATGCACCACATTTCAGTGCCAATATACAGTAAGTATCAGCTATAGTTAGCTTTTTATTAAAGTTATTTGTTTTGTTTGTTTGTTTTTTTTTTGTCCATTCCAGATTACAAAAGTATTAAAGAGTTATACACATTTGGAACTGTACATTATAATGTTTCAATGTCTGATTTCACTTTAAGTATGTGATCGCACACAGTGCGAGTGATTCCAAATAACAAACAAATGACACAATATAGATTAATAATATTGGCTACTATATAAATAGCTTTTTACTTAACCAATTATTGATAACCACTAATAATTTAATAATAATAATTTCATCACCATTTCCAAAAATATATCAACAGCACAGATAGACCGATATACAGTGCATCCGGAAAGTATTCACAGCGCTTCACTTTTTCCACATTTTGTTATGTTACAGCCTTATTCCAAAATAGATTAAATTCATAATTTTCCTCAAAATTCTACAAACAATACCCCATAATGACAACGTGAAAGAAGTTTGTTTGAAATCTTTGCAAATTTATTAAAAATAAAAAATGAAAAAAATCACATGTACATAAGTATTCACAGCCTTTGCCATGACACTCAAAATTGAGCTCAGGTGCATCCTGTTTCCACTGATCATTCTTGAGATGTTTCTACAACTTGATTGGAGTCCACCTGTGGTAAATTCAGTTGATTGGACATGATTTGGAAAGGCACACACCTGTCTATATAAGTTCCCACAGTTAACAGTGCATGTCAGAGCACAAACCAAGCCATGAAGTCCAAGGAATTGTCTGTAGACCTCCAAGACAGGATTGTATCAAGGCACAGATCTGGGGAAGGGTACAGAAAAATGTCAGCAGCATTGAAGGTCCCAATGAGCACAGTGGCCTCCATCATCCATAAATGGAAGAAGTTTGGAACCACCAGGACTCTTCCTAGAGCTGGCCGCCCGGCCAAACTGAGCGATCGGGGGAGAAGGGCCTTAGTCTGGGAGGTGACCAAGAACCCGATGGTCACTCTGACAGAGCTCCAGCATTTCTCTGTGGAGAGAGGAGAACCTTCCAGAAGAACAACCATCTCTGCAGCACTCCACCAATCAGGCCTGTATGGTAGAGTGACCAGATGGAAGCCACTCCTCAGTAAAAGGCACATGACAGCCCACCTGGAGTTTGCCAAAAGGCACCTGAAGGACTCTCAGACCATGAGAAACAAAGATTGAACTCTTTGGCCTGAATGGCAAGCATCATGCCTGGAGGAAACCAGGCACCGCTCATCACCTGGCCAATACCATCCCTACAGTGAAGCATGGTGGTGGCAGCATCATGCTGTGGGGATGTTTTTCAGCGGCAGGAACTGGGAGACTAGTCAGGATCGAGGGAAAGATGAATGCAGCAATGTACAGAGACATCCTTGATGAAAACCTGCTCCAGAGCGCTCTGGACCTCAGACTGAGGTGAAGGTTCATCTTCCAACAGGACAACGACCCTAAGCACACAGCCAAGATAACAAAGGAGTGGCTACGGGACAACTCTGTGAATGTCCTTGAGTGGCCCAGCCAGAGCCCAGACTTGAACCCGATTGAACATCTCTGGAGAGATCTGAAAACGGCTGTGCACCGATGCTCCCCATCCAACCTGATGGAGCTTCAGAGGTCCTGCAAAGAAGAATGGGAGAAACTGCCCAAAAATAGGTGTGCCAAGCTTGTAGCATCATACTCAAAAAGACTTGAGGCTGTAATTGGTGCCAAAGGTGCTTCAACAAAGTATTGAGCAAAGGCTGTGAATACTTATGTACATGTGATTTTTTTCGTTTTTCATTTTTAATAAATTTGCGAAGATTTCAAACAAACTTCTTTCACGTTGTCATTATGGGGTATTGTTTGTAGAATTGAGGAAAATAATGAATTTAATCCATTTTGGAATAAGGCTGTAACATAACAAAATGTGGAAAAAGTGAAGCGCTGTGAATACTTTCCGGATGCACTGTATATATATCTGTCTATCTGTGCTGTTATTTATATATATATAAATTCTGTATATCAGCCAGGCCAATTAGTCCAGATACTGAATAGCGGTTCTGATATTTCTGACTGATGTTCACACTTTTCTACTTTATCAGTTAGGTTTGGTTCTTTAACCGATAGCGGATAATGTTACACATGGGTTAACTGCCATAACATAAAATGATCGACTATCAGTATCAGTCAAAATTCATATATTGGTGCGTAGTGCGTACCTTAAAACAATCCATGAAACAAATCAATAAAAAATGCATAACTGAAAACAAGAACTGTAGACTTATGTGGAAAGATAAAGAACACAGACAGTGTGATCACATGGCACTTGACATGACTGTACAGCACATGGCGAATGATGTGACCCAGAAACCCAGTGACCACAGAGTTGATGAGAGCATAACTCATGGAGTCAAAAATAAAAAAAATAAACGCTCAAGCAACCTCCTCTGTATGGTAAATGACGTGTGATGATGTGGGACTTGACATTAAAACCTACCCACAGATGCACAAATGTAGAATAATCTTACCATCTACAGTAAATGCATTTCCCAAGAAGTTGCAACAAGGAGATAACATTTGTGCCCACAAATCTACCAGCATGAGATTTATTACTGTAATACAAAATAAATAAAATGATACACTGTCTAAATTGTAAAGTACTTCTACATCATGGTAGTATTTGTTTTACTGTCTTTATGCTTATTTCAATAAAATAATAATAATTGTATGACATTATTTTTTACAGTAAAAATTACAATGTACAGTAATGAGAATCACCATTAAGAATAATTGGAATAATGGAAATGCATTACAGTATTACAGATTTAGAGAAAAATGTGCTTAACTGTCATAAAAAATGTCATATTGCCCAAAAATTTTGATATTGACAACAAATGGCCTCCATTTTCTTAACTCACCACTCCATTCTGAGATTTAGTCTTGAGGTCCAATTTAACAATTCCAAAACCTACAAGAAAAAAGTTAAAGTCATGATAGGATTTGCTGTAGAATGGAGTTGTTTTTATAAAACTCAAACCTCTTTTGCGGTAATGAGTCATAGTTCTCACCGTAACCCTTGACGAAGATGTCTTTGGCTGCTTTGCCCAGATCGGAGTAAGCTGGAGGAACAGCCATCGTGCCTGACACAGAAAATAAGGGACAAATCAGTGTATTTTTTTGTATAAGTCAAAATAACATGTTATCGCTGTGTCTCTACATACATTTAAAAAGAAACGGGATATAATGGCAGATAAATCAAACCCCAAAAAACGGCAACATAATCAGAAACCAAACCCGTTTCATTTTCTAGCTTTGCAATATACTGTACAGCGGAGTGCAAAAGTCTGAGGCTGCTAGTTTAAATGCTTCTATTACACATTTTTCATGACAAATTATATTATTAGCATAACAATACGAGTGAGAAGTTAATTTGAAAAATGTACATGCATTTCTTAAATATTTCCACTTCATTTTGTCATAACGTTTCTTTGTTTTCAACTTTTTAAGATCCTAAACCTGTTTGTTTATATTCGATTTAAAGGGATAGTTCACCCAAAATGAAAATTCTCTCATCATTTATTCACCCTCATGCCATCCCAGATGTGTATGACTTTCTTTCTTCTGCAGAACACAAATGAAGATTTTTAAAAGTAGTATGTAGATCCATACAATGCAAGTGAATGGTGACCAGAACTTTGAAGGTCTGAAAAGCACATAAAGGCAGCATAAAATTAATCCATACGACTCCAGAAGTGACACCCAGGTGTGGGTGAGAAACAGATTCATATTTAAAGCTGAAGTATGTAACTTTTTCTGTGTTAAAATTCTTTCTCCAGTCCCAGCTTAAATTGCAGAGACAACTATTAGTAAGCCATTCATAGGTTAATTTCCTCCAAAACTGTAGTCACCGTCTTTCCGTGGCGCTTTGAAAATTGCTCTGTTTGTTTTGAGCGACCCACTTAGAGCTGCCCCAAAAACAGTACTCAACCAATAGCGTAAATTGGGGGCAGGACTATCTCATTGTTTGATTAACAGCAGACGAGGGGCATTTTCAGAAATCTGTTTTGAAAACAACGTTTATTTTTGCAATTCCATTTGGTGGCACTAGTGTCGCAGAAATTACACTGTTCAGCTTTAAGTACTTTTTTTTTTACTATAAATTATCCTCCTTGCCCAGTAGGGGGCGATCTGCACGAAGAATGCAAATCTCCAAAAACAAAATAAGAAGAATGTGAAAGTTAAAGTGGAGATTTATAGTAAAAAAGGACTTAAATATTGATCTGTTTCTCACCCACACCTATCATATCTCTTCTGAAGACATGGATTAAACTACTGGAATTATATGGATTACTTATATGCTGCCTTTATGTGCGTTTTGGAGCTTCAAAATTCATCCAGCATTCGCTTGCATTGTATGAACCTACAGAGCTGAAATATTTTTCTAAAAATCTTTGTGTTCTGCAGAAGTAAGAAAGTCGTACACATCTGGGATGGCATGAGGGGGAGTAAATGATGAGAGAATTTTCATTTTTGAGTGAACTATCCCTTTAAAAGTATTTTTTTTTTAATCCCAGATTTTTAATGGTCTCAGACTTTTATACCCCACTGCACACTTTCATAACACAAGGCAACTGCATCCTACCAACAGCCCATTTCACTAATAAACACATTATTTTACATTATAAACAATGCCAGTTTTAGTCTAAATCAAGTTCTGATTGATGATGATAGTTTATTATACCAGCACATAGCCCAAATAATAGCAGGGTCATCATGGCTTTGATCACATGCAAAAATGCTGCGATCCAGCAGTCTAACAGACTCCATCAGATATCCAATGCCTGTTTATCAGGTTTTTGTTGTTGTTGTTTTTTTTGTTGTTGTTGTTGTTGTTGTTTTGCAGGTAAAATTGATATAATCAGTATCACAACGTAGTGAGCTGCCTTCCTTGGGCTGCATTTTTGGCACCTGAATGTGCATATGACACCCCAAAATGCAGTCTAAGTAGGCACCTCACTAAATTCTATATTCATGCATGCGCATAACATGACACTAAAATGAGGAACAACAAAACTTGAAATAAGAATCAAACACTTTTTGTGGGCGTGCATATTTCATCATAAAGCCACGCCCCCTTCAGTTAAATAACTAACAGAAAAGTGCCTAAATATTAACTGAAAGGCTGGAAACACAGATAATCATGTTTATGCATGAGGGGGCGTGTCTATAATAATCTAATCACGAATGGATGAAATCATTTGCAGAAAGCCTAAAGTTTTATAAAGACAACAACAACAACAACAACAACAACAACAAAACTACGGCAATTTAATATAATTTTGAAAGAGGTTTAAAAGTCTAATAATGTGTGTGATTATTAAAGTGCTAAAGTAAAGGAGTATGTTTTTCATTAACAAACACATGCTGTTATAGCAACACTGAGACAACCAACAAACTGGGTTAATTATTCTACATAGTTTTAAGATGTCATTGCGTTAGAAATAAGATGATAAAGTCATACCGAGACTGTTGTGTTGGGATCGAAATTAAATTATGTTATGAACTGAGAGCAAAGTCCTATTTCAGATTTGACACTAACCGCTGCTGCTCCAGGACAAAGTGAAGGATACAACATGCGCATGCGCAGGTGCTTCACAGCGTGGAATAGATTTCAAAATAAAAGTACCTTGTTAAACTGATTTTTTTTTTTCTGAAATAAATTGATCCATTGTTTACCTTTCAAAAAGTACCATTGTAAACTTTTGTAACCTATTTGATATAAGCCACCACTGACACAAAAAGGAATTAAACAAAATTACAGAAAGATTTTGAAAGCTCCTTACACTGAATTGAGATCCCATACTAATTTGTTATTGTTATAATACAGTAGTAACAATAACTGTAGTAACTGTGGTATTTTGGCAGAAATGAAAGTAAATGGTAAAGTTTTGGAAGTTTTTTTAACTCTTTGTAAACTCTGAGCAGTTTTTCAGAAAATTGCCATGTTTGTTGCTTTATATTTGTGTATTCATGCACTAAAGAATTAAAATATAAGCATGATAATAAATGGCAAAAGTTCTACAGCTTAAAGGTGCACTCAGTCATTTTGGACTTACACTGATACCAAGGGGAGTGGATGCAGCATCATTAAAACACAGTAGTTTTAAGTCACTGATGCCATTGTAGAAATTCACTATTCACCATCAGTCATGACTAATCTAATCCATGAGTGAAAGTGTCTAATAACAGTGCGGTTACTGATCATTAGCAAGTAGTATTCGGCTGGTCATGTGATCTTAACATGGCAGCCCCCATAAGGGGACCCTCTATATGTAGGAATAAAACTGCATTTATAAGGTTACTAATATGACTGGAGTCTTCATCTCATGTGAGAGCTCGTGATTTTATAAATATGTTTAAAATTACTTTTCTTTAAGAGTAAAACTTTTTATATTAACAGAAAATTACAGAGTGCACCTTTAAATTAAATATATGACTATTTCCTTCGCAGCACCATCACTACTCCAACACATACTCACTATCAGATGTCATCACTAATCTGATTATAAGTCATTTGGAAATTCCTGACTGAGAAATTCCTGACTGACAGAGTGTGCCTTTCTTAGTGTCTTACAAAACACCTTTAAAAATATGCATGTAGGTTTAAGACAATGATCTATTCTGCTAGAGTTTGGCACATAGCCTGTACTGTAGCCTTTTAAAATTATTTTAATTATTTAATAATCTTAATCTTTGTACAATGATTGTACATTATGTTATATTATAATAATATATAAGTATATTCTTATATTTATATTGTATGAAATTAATACATTAATATATATTAATATTTAATATTTGAATAACAATAATAATGCAGAATTAAAGTATATATATTAATATTTTTAGATTTTATATAAAATGCAAATTTATCATGCATTATATATTATTATATTTTCACTTTATAAATAGTAAAAATATGTAATAATAGATTCATTGTGTTATCTTGCATCAAAGTTTCAAGGTTTCAAAAATGTGGGACTGTAAAAGTTTTAAAGTGTTTTATGGCGGTTATTTTTCCTAAAGTAAAGTTATATTGGGGCATTTCACATTCAGGCCAATGAACCTTTAAATGGAATGAAAAAAAAAATGAAAATGAAATGAAAAATATACTTTGAATAAATATACATAAATATGTACATGAAAGTATAAAATATATTACATTATATAATACTAGTTATTAAATTAATTAATAATAATTTAAAAAATCTTCATTTCAATAATATATAATAATTGATTATACATATAATCCATGGAATACTTATAAAATTAACATTATATTATATTATAATATATTATTGTATTGTATTGTATTACATTATATTATATTATAATATATTATTGTATTGTATTGTATTATATTATATTATATTATAATATATTATTGTATTGTATTGTATTATATTATATTATATTATATTATTATTAAATTGTATTGTATTGTATTATATTATTATATTGTATTATAATATAATATATTATATTATTGTATTTTATTGTATTGTTTTGTCTTGTATTATATTATATTATACTATTATATTGTATTATAAAACATTACAGTATCATATTGTATTGTATTGTATTATATTATTTGATATTATATTATATTATATTATTATATTGTATTATATTATATTATATTATATTATATTATTGTATTGTATTGTATTGTATTGTATTGTATTGTATTGTATTATTTGATATGATATTATATTATATTATATTATATTACTATATTGTATTATATTATTATACTATTATATTGTATTGTATTGTATTGTATTATATTATTATATTGTATTATAATATATTATATTATATTATTGTATTGTATTGTATTGTATTATATTATTTGATATTATATTATGTTATTATATTGTATTATATTATTATATTATTATATTGTATTGTATCGTATTGTATTATATTATTGTATTATAGTATATTATACTATTGTATTGTACTGTATTGTATTATCTTATATTATTAAATTGTATTATAATATATTATATTATCATTATTGTATTGTATTGTATTATAATATATAATATTATATTATAATATAATATTATATTGTATTATAATATATTATTGTATTGTATTGTATTATATTATATTATTATATTGTATTGTATTGTATTGTATTATATTATTATATTGTATTATAATATAATATATTATATTATTGTATTTTATTGTATTGTTTTGTCTTGTATTATATTATATTATATTATTATATTGTATTATAAAACATTATATTACATTATTGTATTGTATTGTATTGTATTGTATTATATTATTATATTGTATTATAATATATTATATTATATTGTATTATAATATATTATTGTATTGTATTGTATTATATTATATTATTATATTGTATTGTATTGTATTGTATTGTATTATATTATTATATTGTATTATAATATAATATATTATATTATTGTATTTTATTGTATTGTATTATACTATATTATATTATAATATATTATTGTATTGTATTGTATTATATAATATTATATTATATTATATTATATTATTGTATTAAATTGTATTGTATTGTATTATATTATTATATTGTATTATAATATAATATATTATATTATTGTATTTTATTGTATTGTTTTGTCTTGTATTATATTATATTATATTATTATATTGTATTATAAAACATTATATTACATTATTGTATTGTATTGTATTGTATTGTATTATATTATTATATTGTATTATAATATATTATATTATATTATTGTATTGTATTGTATTATAATATATTATATAATATAATATTATATTGTATTATAATATATTATTGTATAGTATTTACTGTATTATATTATATTATATTATATTATTGTATTGTATTGTATTATATTATATTATATTACGGTCACTGTTGTTTGTTTTTATGTGTAAAAAAAAAATACAAATAAATAAATAAAAATTAAAAAAATACATCAAAGCTCTTTAAACTCGAGCCCTTGAGTCCGTTCCACCTTAACAGGACTGTTGTGTTTGTCAGAAATATGGCGCTCTAACAGCGCCTCACGAGACCCCGCCCTTAAAAATACATTCATGCTTTCTCTGACGGTGAGCAAGAAAACTTTGCGCTGTCAAAAGATTACAGCTGCCCGAGTGAGAGAGCCTGTTACTTCACTTATGAGCCCCGTTTACATTAGACATCGTACTTCAGCTGTGGAGGTGGTGTCGTCGGCTTGAGTTTATCTGCAGACCCGGTTTAAAAACAATCAAAATGTCAGTGAACCCGAAATTTGTGAATCCTTTCCACAGACCGCACTGTTTATCAGCCGCTGCGCCCGCGGGACAAGCCAAGCTCACACACCCGGGAAAAGCCATTTTAGCTGGTAAGTTTATTTTCGTGCTTATATTTTTAATAAGAGAATTTGGAAGTTACATTTATGACTGGCTTCAGATCAGCTGTGCCACTCAGTTTTTGCACAGTCATCCACACTGTTTCCAGTCACTGCTTAATTGATCCCCTACAGACTCTTAAGTCAACGTCACTGCACAGGCGAGTATACAGTGTGCTTGTGATGTGTGTGTTAATGTTAGTGTGTGTGTCTGTTTACCTGCGGGATGATACAAAGTAACAAATAGAACTCCGATACAATGTAACACTTTTGAATCTAAGGTCATGACCTGCCTGTAACAACAATGGAATGTGTCAGTCAAAGGTGTTTTAAACAGAGTGCACCCTTATGTTTATACTCCTTTATCGATGTTATTCATAAAAATGGATACTTTTTAGTTTCTTTTGATTTCCTTTAATAATTCATAAGTTGTTGTCAACAAGTTCTAAAGGAATGCAATGGCCTTAAAGGGATAGTTCAGCCAAAAGTTACAATTCTGTCATCGTTTACTCACCCTTATGCCGTTTCAACATATGACTTTCCTTTTTCCATGGAACACAAAAGGCAGATTGTTAGGGACTGAAATCGTCAGTCACCATTCACTTTCATTGTATGAAATAAAAAAAAAAAGGGTAAAAGTTCTGCTTAACATCTGGTTTTGTGTTTGGGTGAGCTATCCCTTTAATATATATAGATATATAGATATATAGATGTTTGTTTTATTTCACAAGCAATTGGGTAGTTGGCATGAAATTCTAAATCTAAACTATTTTAAGCAACATTTTTAAAATTCTTTTATAATTATTATGTATGCCGCTTTCATCGCCTCATATTAATTAAGAGTTTACATAAAATATTTGTAATTTAAAAAAATAACGTCACACTAGTGAACTATTGAATATAAAAGTTGTTAAAATTTGTGGAATTTTAAATGAAATGGTGACCACAGGACCAAAAATATACGTGCTCCTTTATACATGCCAAATTATGTTTAAAATTCTATTAGCAATCCTTTTAACATTCCTTTACGATATGTTAATGGCTATATGGACTACTAAATACTTATTTTATTTGTATCTATCTGTCCATTTATGAATAACATGCTTGTCTTGAAAGTCTAGTTGTAGTGTTTTCTACCCTTCCTTGTAGCCTCTCAATGTTATTGGTGGGGTTAATGACTTGCCTGGGCACATGGTTCAGTTTCACCGCAATGAGAGTTAATGGGAAACTCATAATAGTTCCATTCACGTCTAATTATGTGCTGCATGAGTCTCATCCTGGTCTCAGTAATTGCTCAGTGGACTGATAAATGTCATGAAATCTAAAGATGCCATGATCGCAGCGATTGTTCTTTCTGGCATGTACGGATTAACTTAATAACATAGAAAGCAGCAGGTTTGTGAATGTTGTTTTTGGCAAATTATGAGGTTAACAACTAGAACGTGCAACTACAAGTGCATTGCATGCATTTTAGCGAAGAAACTTAATGTAAGATATCATTTTATTTCCTGTGTGATCAGTTCAGTTATTTGGTGATTTTATCACTCATAATCGAAGTGTGTACACATGCTAAAAACCTGTTGCACTGATGCCTCAATTAATGGAAAATAAAACACAAATGTCACCTCCAGGGTTAACTCACACACAAACACACACACACACACACACACACACACACACACACACACAAGGCAGTTTATTGCATCATACAGGTCTACTTTGTTTGACTTTAAAGTCGTGCTTTCAGAGTACTGATTGGTGAGCTGGCAGCTGACCAGTCATTCATTGCTTTCTTAAGCGTTATGATAGTGAGGTTTGTAAAGTGCATCTCGGTGAAATCGGAGTTGAGAATTTCTGCACGAGCCTACAAGTTGTAATTCTGACTTAAAGCAAGATCTTGCGCCCTTCGCTTTCAAATTACATCACTTAAAGCGTGATTGCGTCACTCAAGGCCAGCTCAAGGCCTCGACTGGGACATATCCTAAAGATCACACCCACCAAGAACAAATAAATCAATCTGATTGGCTGATGAATCTGACAATCTGACTATAGTTGCTCATTCATTTGCACTGTTGAGGGATTCTGTGTAAATTCTGAAGGACTGACGGTGTGAAGCTCAAACTCATGCGCTGCATCAGGCATGTGATTTGTGAAACAGTTGTCACGCTTCGCTTGTAAGCATCAAGGAATAAATTCTGACTGGAAAAACTTTTCATTTTTCTCTATTTGTTTGTAGATTAATCAAGAGTGGAAAGCAATTAAAAATACATTGGCAAAAAGGTGATTTGGCATGTTAGGCCAGCAGAGAAGGCTTTGCTGGCCCTGAGAATTCACCACTGCATATACAGTAGTTATAGTCATAGTTTACATAGAGTAGACCAACGATTAAAAAATAGCATCAATGGAATAAGAGAATGCTTTTTGTGTGAACGGCCCCTAAGTCTGCCATGGACAAATGGGCAAACTTGTCTACAAAATGAAGATGTAAATATGACTTTAAAGAGCTACACATAATGCACGTCATAAATTGTTCTGAGATGATGTCAAATTTAGTGATTTTTTTTTTTAACAACGGTATGGTTTTGTCAGTGTCAACACTCCTCCACTCTCCCTTCAGGGCTTTTTTTGTGGTTAAAGGAGACCAGCAAGTCAAACAGGTTAGATATGTTTGCCTCCTACAGTATGCTGTATATCCTGCTGATTGACCTGCTATCAGATTGATGTCAATGGAAACCTATTAAAACAAAGTCCCAAATGTCCTGAGAGCATAACAATTAGATCCAGGATATATCAATGAGTGCAGAAGACCATTAAAACACTTAACAATAATACAAATTGTAATTTGTACATCAGTGCAACACAATTCATTGGCATTTGGAATTGGAGGAATTTACAAAACAGTTTATTTATGCAGCTTATATTAATTTGCTGTCTTTTTAAATTATCGAAATCTAGGCTTTGCCAGTAAAACAAGTAGTATTTGAGTTGGTTGACCATTTTAAGAATAGCATACAATACATTCAATGGCATTGTATTTGACAGAATATATAACTTTTTTTAACCATACAGTATGCATTTTAGTACATCCTGTATGGGGGAAAAACACAAATGAGATCTCTTTAATATCTTAATTGTTTCTCTTAGACAACAGTGAGATTAAATGGAGACTTTTGCTTAAGTTGATACTTAAAGGAAACTCCATTGAGTCTCCTGAGCTATAAAAGAACAAACTCTGAGCAAAAACATTTTCCTCTGCGTTTTATGCATTGTATAAAAATGTCTGCTTGTTGAGTTCAGTTGATTGCTCATCTGTAGCTTTGTGCATCCCTGCATGCGTGGCACAGTAAAAGTGAATTTTAAATGTTTCGACACAGTTGCGAGGTGATGTTTGGTTCTCTGTTCACATCCCTCTGTAGAGAGCAGAGGGGGCGGATCCAGTGGAAGGATTTCATGTGAACCAATAGCAGCGAGACGCTCCCTGCCCTTACTGACTGCTGTTCAACTGCAGATGTGTTCAACAGATACATTTAAGGAGGCGACCGATAATTGTGATTTGCAGAGAAATACACAAATTAGAGAGATAACTGTAATTGAAATAATTGTTTTAAAAGTATATGAAATTTTTGAATTGAAAAATATTGAATAAAATACTTTATATAAATATAATTTTTGCATTAATGCGGTAAATCTTACGAAAGGATGTCAAGGTCACATTTCTCCCCAAAATCAAAAGAAAAATATTAAGTAATATATATATATATATACAGTATATAATTTTTTTATTTTTTTTTTATTTTTTTTATAAAATAGCCTCTTTATTTTTGCATTGACATTATTTTCATGACAATTAATCACATTTCCCAAATTTGTATAAGTGCAGTCTATTGAAATTCATTTTTATACATTTTAATAGGGGCTAAAGGCCCCTCAGGGTAAAAAGCACTAAATAGCAACAAAAACTCTTTCCTAAACACCTGTCTCTATACACTGCAAAATTTTCCTGATGCACGAGATCAACGTGTGCAAAGGTTGTCTAAAGGTAGATTTTGAGGTCATTTGAATTGAATAACTTCTGAAATGTTGCAAATTTAAGTAGCTAATGAGAATCACTGAAAATATCACATTTATTTTCGGACAAAATACTTACTTGTCATTTTTAGGTGATTAAATCAAACGTTTTTCAATAACTGTCCAAAAAGTGAAAGTTTAGTTAGGGTTAAAAGCCCCCTTGTTGCAGGAGCTGAAGCCCCCCATAAAAAAAGAACATAATTGTTATGAAGAATGCATAAAATGTGCTCGCACTGACCGATCTAATCACAAAGGATTTATTTGTTTATGGTGCACCCTTTTCTGAAATGCTTAATTTTGATTAAGCATTATCTTAATTTGTTATTCAAAAAAAGCAGCTTGCTCTCTCAAAAATTCTTAAAAGACAAATTTTGCCCCTAAATCCACACTTTATCACTATAACCCAGTTGTTGTGGGGTAAAAGACCCCCTTGCCTCATTTAAAAATAAATAAATAAATCAACAACTTTTCGTTATTATTTATTTTCACACAAATCATGTTTCTCCATCAATATTCAATGAAAAAACATTTATTTATTTAAATCTTGATATACAGGTGCATCTCAATAAATTAGAATGTCGTGGAAAAGTTCATTTATTTCAGTAATTCAACTCAAATTGTGAAACTCGTGTATTAAATAAATTCAATGCACACAGACTGAAGTAGTTTAAGTCTTTGGTTCTTTTAATTGTGATGATTTTGGCTCACATTTAACAAAAACCCACCAATTCACTATCTCAACAAATTAGAATACATCATAAGACCAATAAAAAAAACATTTTTAGTGAATTGTTGGCCTTCTGGAAAGTATGTTCATTTACTGTATATGTACTCAATACTTGGTAGGGGCTCCTTTTGCTTTAATTACTGCCTCAATTCGGCGTGGCATGGAGGTGATCAGTTTGTGGCACTGCTGAGGTGGTATGGAAGCCCAGGTTTCTTTGACAGTGGCCTTCAGCTCATCTGCATTTTTTGGTCTCTTGTTTCTCATTTTCCTCTTGACAACACCCCATAGATTCTCTATGGGGTTCAGGTCTGGTGAGTTTGCTGGCCAGTCAAGCACACCAACACCATGGTCATTTAACCAACTTTTGGTGCTTTTGGCAGTGTGGGCAGGTGCCAAATCCTGCTGGAAAATGAAATCAGCATCTTTAAAAAGCTGGTCAGCAGAAGGAAGCCTGAAGTGCTCCAGAATTTCTTGGTAAACGGGTGCAGTGACTTTGGTTTTCAAAAAACACAATGGACCAACACCAGCAGATGACACTGCACCCCAAATCATCACAGACTGTGGAAACTTAACACTGGACTTCAAGCAACTTGGGCTATGAGCTTCTCCACCCTTCCTCCAGACTCTAGGACCTTGGTTTCCAAATGAAATACAAAACTTGCTCTCATCTGAAAAGAGGACTTTGGACCACTGGGCAACAGTCCAGTTCTTCTTCTCCTTAGCCCAGGTAAGACGCCTCTGACGATGTCTGTGGTTCAGGAGTGGCTTAACAAGAGGAATACGACAACTGTAGCCAAATTCCTTGACATGTCTATGTGTGGTGGCTCTTGATGCCTTGACCCCAGCCTCAGTCCATTCCTTGTGAAGTTCACCCAAATTCTTGAATCGATTTTGCTTGACAATCATAATGCTGCGGTTCTCTCGGTTGGTTGTGCATCTTTTTCTTCCACACTTTTTCCTTCCACTCAACTTTCTGTTTACATGCTTGGATACAGCACTCTGTGAACAGCCAGCTTCTTTGGCAATGAATGTTTGTGGCTTACCCTCCTTGTGAAGGGTGTCAGTGATTGTCTTCTGGACAACTGTCAGATCAGCAGTCTTCCCCATGATTGTGTAGCCTAGTGAACCAAACATTTTGAAGGCTCAGGAAACCTTTGCAGGTGTTTTGAGTTGATTAGCTGATTGGCATGTCACCATATTCTAATTTTTTGAGATAGTGAATTGGTGGGTTTTTGTTAAATGTGAGCCAAAATCATCACAATTAAAAGAACCAAAGACTTAAACTACTTCAGTCTGTGTGCATTGAATTTATTTAATACACGAGTTTCACAATTTGAGTTGAATTACTGAAATAAATGAACTTTTCCACGACATTCTAATTTATTGAGATGCACCTGTACTTGGAGGCCGTAAAAAACACATTTTCCTTAAGGAGGGCCTTTAGCCCCGTTGTACCCTAAACTTGCTAGAACACCCTAACAACCACCTAACAACGCCCTAGCAACCACCCAGAACACCTTAGAAACCGCCTAGCGACCACACAACCCCCTAGCATTGTGGCAGTCAGTCTTACGCAGGAAAACATCACTAACATATTCTTCAGTAAATGTAAACAAACTGTTTCTATTATATAATTGAGAGCTAATATTCATGAAGTGTTGTGTATTTGGCAGGAGGGATCGCTGGAGGTATTGAAATCTGCATCACGTTCCCTACAGAGTATGTGAAAACACAGCTACAGCTAGATGAAAAGGCGAACCCCCCTCGATATAAAGGCATTGGTGAGTAGTGGTCTTTTAAACATTGATAATGCTCTGTATGTCATCAGTTCTTATTATCTTAAGCAGACAGTCAACAGCGGTTTGCCATGATACACGGCAGAAACGAAGTACTCTCAGGTTTAAAGTTCAAGGTACATGATCTGATACACTCCGTTAGCGTTAAGGTTTATCAGTCATTGGACTTGGGACGGTGGCCCGTTTTCACAACACACTTATCAGCGCTGATTGTTGAACCCTGTTTATTTGTTAGCCAATAGCGCGCTTGCAACATGCCGTGTCACGTTTCAGCAGTCTGCAAGTTCACACTGGTCCTGTTCTCTTTTTGAATTCATGAATGATTTACCATCTCAGCTGCAGGGGATCCACGCAAGAACAATCTGAAAAAGAAATCAATGCTTTTAATAATTCATACCCTCCCACGTTTCCAAACGATTTGCATTTTAAATGTTCTGCCAGCTCAAATGCTAATGTAAAAAGACTGACTCTTTTATTATCTACTGTACAGTGCCTGCAAAAAGTATTTGGACACCTACTGTAAAACTGGCACTGCGGCACCAGTTGATTAAAAGTCATTGAGGGAAAATGGCTCAGAATAGTGAAGTTCTAGTAGCATTTACTGTAAGTGCAGACGACTCTTAATTTGAGATTTTGTAATCCAATGCAACAACATTTTTAAGTTTGACATAAGTGTCCAGATATTTTTGGGGGCCACTGTAGATTACAAAATGCATAATAATGTTGAAATCATAACCTTCTGTGTGGTTCTGTCCTCTTGCACAGTTGACTGTGTGAAGCAGACAGTGCACGGTCATGGTGTGAAGGGTCTGTACAGGGGTCTGAGCTCTCTGCTCTATGGATCTATTCCAAAAGCTGCCGTGAGGTAAGCATTCTCATGCCCTCTGGAACCATTACATCAAAATACATTTAAAGTGGTAGTTCACACACACAAAAAAAAAAACATTCTGTCATGATTTACTCACCCTCATGGCTATCCAAAAGCGCATGACTAACTTTCTCCTTTGGAACAGAACCAAAAGTACCAAAAAGGACAAAAACAAAAAACAAACAACATAGACAGACCATAAAAGTACTCCATATGACTTGTGTACTATATTCCAAGTCTTCTGAAGTCATACGATATATTTTTGTAAGAAATAGACCCAAATGTAAGTCGTTACAGCACAACAGTGCCTGTCCACTTTTTTTTTTTTTTTGCCTGAGATAATTGCACGTTCCTGTGTTTACTGAAAAGGGCACTGTAACAGGAGTTCGTAGTTTCAGGGCAATTGGAGGAGTCAGGAGGCAGCGGAACAGTCAACGGGAGTATTTTTATTACTCCTTTAGCGTCAGACAAAACTTAAACAAAAAGGGTTCTTTGTGGCCAAATAGGCACACAAGCAAGTCAAATGAGAGTTCACATTAACATTCATAGTCTCACACACACACACACAGCCGACTCTCTCTCTGCTTCCTCTTTCTCCCGACTGATGCCCTTGTCGGCCTTTTCAGGTCTCCCTCCGCCATCACTATAACGAGAGACAGGTGTTAATGATAATGACAGCCCAGGTGGCGAGCCTTACCGCTCTCCCTCTCCCACAAACAGACACACAAACACGCCCCCATATCCCAACAGGCACATGTATTGATACTCGAAACAAAGATCAGCAATGCAGTGATTGGTTGGCGACGGTCCAGTGTAATGACGTCATAAACTTGAGTAAAAATTATAATATGATATAAATCATTATAAGTATTTATTTCTTGATATACTGTACACTTATATAAGCGATTTGTTATTTGTATGTATACAACATTATAAATATATACATAAACATAAACATATATAGACCTATAAAGTAGTTAGATTTATACTACAAGATCTTTCTGTATTAATTAATTAATAGAGAGCCGTAACATTGTTAAATCCGGCCAAACAGAAAGTCTTAAAAAAAGGAAACGCAGCCAAGGCGGGCAAAATAAAGAGAAAAGGCTGAAGAGTTGTGAATAAATTAAATTACAATTGCACTTACTGTACTTTTGATTTGCAATTGTATTATTATTTCAAGGTCCTTACCTACATGAACGTTACAAATGCACGAGGGCTTAAAAGCTCTCTTTAAAAGCCTGAGTTCTTACATGGCCGGAAAACAACAAAAATCATGAACGATTTTTAATTATGTAAGAGGGCTATCGTGTACACTTTTCTAATGGCTCAAATGCAGACATGGCTCTTTCATTAAGTTCTTTGCATCTGTTGAGCTGTAGAGGGCGTTAAGAACTGAGGTCAGTGCAGGCAGAAAACCCTAAAGTTTATGCATGAACACTTTTTTTGAAAAAAAGACTTTATGGAAAAATGATGAAGTAGATTACTCCCTCACGACTAAAGCAGTACCTCTAAATGAGCAAAATGGTCTGTACCTAATATTATCTGCAATATTATTATTTTATTAATTTAAATAATTATAATATAAATACAATTATAATTACACTAAATGTATTATCAGGATTAGGATCGGTTCAAATCGTCTACAGTGAAATCCAGATAACTCTCTAATCAACATATGAAGAACGGGGCCCAGCTCTGAGGTGAATCACAACATTACAAACTTCGATTTGAACGAAAAAAGTTTTGGAAAATCAGACAAAAAGACAAAGATACAAGACTATGTACTTAACGTCTTTAATAAGGGAATGAACTACAATCCCATAAAGCATTGCGAATGACGTAATCGAATGGAAAAATATAAAACTGTTGTTTTAATGTTGTTGATTATAAGCATAAAGCATTATATTTCAACTTCATTGCAAAATAATCAGATATATACAAATGTATAGTAGTTTGGGGCCTGGGTAGCTCAGCGAGTATTGACTACCACCCCTGGAGTCGCGAGTTCGAATCCAGGGTTTGCGGAGTGACTCCAGCCAGGTCTCCTAAGCAACCAAATTGGCCCGGTTGCTAGGGAGGGTAGAGTCACATGGGGTAACCTCCTCGTGTTCACTACAATGTGGTTCGCTCTCGGTGGGGCGTGTGGTGAGTTGTGCATGGATGCCGCGGAGAATAGCGTGAAGCCTCCAAACGCGATAAGCCACGTGATAAGATGCGCGGATTGATGGTCTCAGATGTGGAGGCAACTGAGATTTCGTTCCCCGCCACCCGGATTGAGTCACTACGCCACCACGAGGACTTAGAGCGCATTGGGAATTGGGCAATCCAAATTGGGGAGAAAATTTAAAAAATAAAAAATAAGTAAATAGTAGTCTGACAGTGGGCGGTCGCTGCAGAGCTCTTTTGGCTCACTTTGCTTGTCGTGATTTTCTGATTAGTGGACCGTTTCCCTTCAAGATCGTGGGTAGTGTAGTTCTTCACCAGCAATTCTTCTGTTAAATAAGTTGAAATAACGTAGACTGATGGCTTCAACAGAAGTGTATACCATTGATTAACAACCTCGGAGCTTACGTTAGGTCTGTCTTTTTTCTTTTTAATCCCTTTTTTTTCCCCAATTTGGAATGCCCGATTTCCACTACTAAGTAGGTCCTCGTGGTTGCGTGGTTACTCACCTCACTCCGGGTGGCAGAGGACAAGTCTCAGTTTCCTCCGCTTCTGAGACCGTCAATCCGCGCATCTTATCATGTGGCTCGTTGTGCATGACACCGCGGAGACTCACAGCATGTGGAGGCTCATGCTACTCTCCGCGATCCACGCACAAATTACCATGCGCCCCATTGAGCGCGAGAACCACGAGGAGGTTACCCCATGTGACTCTACCCTCCTAGCAACCGGGCCAATTTGGTTGCTTAGGAGACCTGGCTGGAGTCACTCAGCACGCCCTGGATTCGAACTCGCGACTCAGGGGTGGTAGTCAGCGTCAATACTCGCTGAGCTACCCAGGCCCCCTCAGTAGGTCTGTCTTTAAAGGTTAATAAATTATCAATAAATTCAGTTCCCCTATGAAAAAAACAAACAAATGGGATTTGTTCGGTGGTGCAGAAATGACACATTTCAGCTTTAAATCTAATTTAATATCTTGTGTCCTTATGAACATACAGTACCTATAATCTTACTTCTGATTAGAGTACAATCTATATTTATCGACACATTCTTTTTATTTTTCTGCTGTGTTCGCTTCGCCCACAGGTTTGGCATGTTTGAGTTCCTCAGTAATAAGATGAGGGATGAGTCTGGTAAACTGGACAGCACACGGGGGTTAATCTGTGGTCTGGGTGCAGGAGTGGCGGAGGCTGTTGTTGTGGTGTGTCCAATGGAGACTGTAAAGGTATGAACTGAAAATGCTTTTTAAATCATGCATTGATAGTTAAAGGCCTAGTGCTTTGGGACTCGTCCGTCTACACTGAAAGCAAACAATGTGACGCAACAAAACTAAAATGCTCCTGAACTAAAATGTTGATTATAATGAAAGTGTTCTAGATTAGTTACATCGCTTTGATGACTGGAGTCTAGATGCAGCATTTCACACCAAGACAAATGTGAAGTACTATTGCATTTTAGTTGTTCTTTACCAATCATGGGTAGTAGTTAGTCTGGCTTTCAAACCACAGTTCTTGCAAGAACATGATGTGATGACATATTAGGTTAAGCAGACAAAGAGCGTCTGTTTCTGAAAGTACACTGATAAAAATGCATACATATCTGTGAAATATGACAGAAATATAACTAAGTAATTTATTTTTTAATTGATATTATTTGTTTAGTTTTATACTTTTATAAATTTGTGTTTTATAAACTTTAAGTCTGTTTTACCTTCAATTTTAGGTGAAGTTTATCCACGATCAGACCTCATCAAACCCAAAGTACAGAGGCTTTTTCCACGGCGTGAGAGAAATAGTCAGAACACAAGGTACATTTGAGGAGTGAATGAGCTTGACGGCATCGCCACCTCCTGGAGAACAATCACACTTACAATAGTAATATCAGAAAAGAGATATTAACAGAAACAGTTTATCTAAGGCAGGGGTTTTCAGTGCGGTGGTAGGGGGTCAGTGGAAAATTTCCAGAATTAAACAAAGTTTGATGTTACTGAATTTGACATTATTACTGTTTTGTTCTGCTTTCTAAAGACTGGTAGGAAATCATGAGATTAATCATGATTATTTTATTCTATTGACAGACCTTGTTTTTAACTGTAGGAAATAAAAAAAAATAATAATCTGCATATATGTTTGTGATAAAAAAATTAAAATATTTCTTGAACCTTTAGCTGTCACCTTTAGCTAGCTCAATGGGGGATTGCAAGTCCATATTCTTAGTAAAGCTGCTTTAGAATAAATTTTATTTGAAAAGCACAATGCAAATGCATTTGAATTTAATAGTGAAAATAAAATGGTAAGGAAAAAATACTATAAAATGTATTCAAAATAAATATTTGTAGAGTATTTAAAAAAAAATGCATAAATGTTTTTAAAATATATTTTAGGAACGAGGGTCCCTAGCAACGGGATCATCATATTTGGGGGTCCTAGGCATCAAAAACCCCTGATCTAGAGAACTTGATCAAGATTTACATATTTTAATTTTAAAATAAAGGACAATTTGTTTTACTTTTTTTATTATTTTTTTATTGTAATGCTAACAATACGTTTATTTGGGTGTAAGTGGCATTCTCACTTGTTTATTGTAATGCTTACAATCAGATATTTGCGTGAAAAACACATTTCCACTAAACGAATGTGATCATTCATTGTAAAGCTGACAATCAGTTAATCTGGGTGAAAAACACATAATCACTTACTCTTTTATTGTAATGCTTACAGTCAGTTTGGGTGAAAAACACATATTCTGACTTGCATGTTCTCATTCAGAACAGTTACTGTCTCTTTTTGCATCCTCCCTGAAAATTCAATGTTTTTTTTTTTTTTTTTTTTTAATAACACATTTTTATTGATTCATGCAGCAAATCACACAGACATAATAGAAAATACAACCTCAAACCACATGAAATCAAAACTTTTTTTTTTTACCTCCCCGAGCAATAATCCTCCACCCCACCTGACACAAAGAAGCACTCTAGTGATCGGAAGTCAACTGACAAAGACACACAAATAGACAATAAAACAGGAAATATTTAGACATAGAAATAAAAAAAAAATTAACCCCTCTCCAAATCCCTCTCCACTTACCCTCCCCGAGAACCCTCCAAAAAGGCCAGATAACTGCCCCACTTCCTAATGAAAATATCCATGTTATCCAGACTTCTGTACACCATTTCCTCAAACGCCGACACCCTACCGAGCTCAACGCACCACTCACGAAACGAGGGCGCATCAGACGACTTCCATCCCTTGAGAATTAACCGCCTGCTAATCATAGCACCTGTCAGGACCCAACTCTCCACATATTTATCACCCACATGCAGGACCGCTCCGTCCCCCAAAACACACAATCTGGGGCAAAACGAAAACCGTGTGTTGACCACTTCACATACGAACCTCTGTACTTTCAACCAAAATTCTTGTATCCTAACACATCCCCAAAAAACATGGGATGTGTCCCCCGTCTTCCGATTGGCATCTCCAGCAGGTGGGTGTGTCTTTAAGACCAAGCCTATACATTCTAGAGGGGGTCCAATAAAATCAATGCAAAATCTTAAATTGTATAAGGCGCACCCTTACATCTCTAGATGCAGACTTGATGTTTTTTAAATCCCAGCCCACACCCATCCTCCAACACCAAATTAAAATCTTTCTCCCATAATCTCTTAATAGAAGTTAAAGCTCAATCCCCCAACTCTGAATTAGCAAAGTGTAATACACTGATGCCTCATGTCCTTTACCGAAAGCAGCAAGCACCTCTCCCAAAGTATCTGCCACTCTAGGGGGGTGTACGCTACTCCCAAAAATAGTACAGAGCAGGTGGCGCAACTGTAAATACCTAAAAAACTGAGATCTGGGAATCCCAAAATGTTGAGACAAATTATCAAAGGATATCAACACTCCGTTCTCATATAGATCACTGAGTGCAGCAACCCCCCTGACTATCCACTCTGACCAGCAGAAGGGGGACTTATCAATACATCATTTTGGGTTCAACCATATGCTCGTGCCTCACAAATTTGTAAGGCAAAATTACATAACAGAAAATACTTTGTAAAACAAACCTCTACCGATAGGCATCATAAACACACGTAATGTATAGATTCATTCACAGAACTGACTCAAAGATGTGTTCTTCCACAGAACAAAATTCCAGCCGCTATAAACCGTTCAGTGTCCTCGAACAGTCAAACAGATGAACGGTGAACCGGTTGCTTATGAATGCAGCAGATGACGTAATCATTCCAATGTCCCGCAGAAAAACTCCGCAAATCAAACCCCAGCCAACAGGAGGCATGAGAACAAAGAACTTGCAGGTTCATCCACAAAACTGTCCCAAAGCAGTGTTACTCCACAAAGCAAACTCTAGCCGCTAGGCGGAACCATCATAAACAGCAGCTAAACAGGAATCCCGGTTCCTCTGGTGATCAAGAGTCAAGTTTACTCAGAGAGCACATGAAAAGAATACACCATGACTTACTCAGACCGCCAACTGTAAAAAAGGCATCCTTTGTGTGGGCATGTAATCATTTTGTGGTCATCCATAGTGTCTAATCTCAATCTGGCCGGGAACTTCAGTGCAGAAGCGATCTTCCGTCAATGCAAAAGAGTCTTTAAGGAAAAGTGTTATTCCACCAAACAGACTCCAGCCGCCAGGCGGAGTCAACGCAAAAAGAAACAAAAATGACGCCCAACTTCCTCCAACAGTAGAGTCAATGAACAACGAGTCGATCCACTTACATGAGAAAAACCCCAATGGTTTACTCACTCATAGGTTGTATAAAAGACAGTGCTTGTTTCGGACACGTGAATACTTTGCGACCGTCCTTCGTCTCTATTCTCAGTCTGGCCGGAAACATCAGTGCAAAAACGATATTTCTTTGATGCAAGAGTTTCTTACACTCCTTGAATCACTCACATTTCTCTCTTGTCGAATTTGCAAAGTCCGGGAACAAGAAAATACTGTGATTCCTCCAAGAAAGCCTTCCCTTGTTCCTCGCCTGGCGCAACACAAGATCTTTATCGGATGATCTCAGAAATTTGACCAAAATCGATCGGGGCCTGGTTCCCTCAGCAGATCTACCCGCCGGAACTCTGTGAGCTCGCTCGATTTCCAGCCCGTGGCCCGTTATGTCGAGCAGGCTCGGGAAGAGTTCATCCAAGAATTTCACCATATCTCTGCCCTTATCATGCTCAGGAATTCCAACAATTCGGACGTTATTCCTGCGATTTCTATTCTCAAGATCTTAAATTTTTCCAAGAACACATTCCAAATCAACTTTGGTCACGGGTGGATTAGCAGGTAATTCCCTCTCCGATGACTCAAGACAATCGATTCGTCTCTCATCATCTGTCACGCTTGTGACTAACTCAGAGAATTTTGTTTCCATCGCCATAATCGATCGACATATAACAGCAAGATCCTCCAAGTCAGCAAGAATCCTCGACAGCATCACCGAGATGTTGGACAGTTGACGCTGGATCTCCTCTCTCGTCGCACCAATCAAATCGAGTCCCCGGTCTGTAGGCCTGACGGGGCTTTCATCCTGAGCACATAAGTGTCTTTTAATGTCTCCAGAGCCTGAGGACTTTGACTTCTTTGCCATATTTTACGTCAAAGAGCAAATGTGTAACTGACTGTATCGAATTTCACCAGGTTATCACATAAAAACAATCAAAAATTTAGCAAAGTGCGCAAGAGCTCATTGCGCACATGTCTGCTCCCTGCATGGCGTCCCCTCAAAGGACAATTTTAAGATTTTTTTAAATTTAATTACATTTTTTTTATTTATTATTATTTTTATTTTCTCCCCTTTTCTCAATCCGCCTCAATTGCCTCAATCCGGGTGGTGGAGAACGAATCTCAGTTGCCTCCGCGTCTGAGACCGTCAATCCGCGCATCTTATCACGTGGCTTGTTGAGCGCGTTACCACGGAAACTTAGTGCGTGTGGAGGCTTCACGCTATTCTCCGCGGCATCCACACACAACCCACCGTGCGCCCCACCGAGAGCAAGAACCACATTATAGCGACCACGAGGAGGTTACCCCAATGTGACTCTACCCACCCTAGCAACAGGACCAAGTGGTTGCTTAGGAAGCCTAACCGGAGTCACTCAGCACACCCTGGATTTGAACTTGTGACTCCAGGTGTGGTAGTCAGCGTCAATACTCGCTGAGCTACCCAGGCCCTGACAATTTTAAGAATGGATTTTTTAATAGTAATTATTTTTCCCTGAAAAACAAACTCTTTATGGAGACGGGTTTCACTCAAGCATATATTAATAGACTATTATTTGGAGTCAAAGAAGTGTTCTCTCTGCTTTCTACAATGGTATTTCTCATCAGTGCAATTTACCAGCAATGGATATACTTACTTCTCCATCACATACGTTCTAATGCAGTTTTGCAAACAAATGTGATCATATAAGTTTTATGGGCCTAATTTGAACATTATGAATCTTTAGAAACAGAATATGCAATGCATTTTGTGTTTGTGTGTTATTGAGCCATTGTAATTCAAAGGTTTACAGACCATGTGTAAATTCATTGATCATACCATGTCACAGGAGCTTGATTGCCAACAACCCATGTGACCGTCATACTCCAATCACCCTCTGATCTAATCCATTATTTTAACCATAGGAAGCTCATTTCACTACAAATCCATATTAATAGTCATGCATCCATTAATATTCTTAAGATCGTGTTAGTCTAGTAGTTTATAAGTCTCATAAATCATGAAGCTGTCTTCTTCCCCTTTCTTTCAATTGTATTCTTTCAGGACTCAAAGGAACATATCAGGGCTTGACAGCGACAGTGCTGAAGCAGGGCTCAAACCAGGCCATACGATTCTATGTAATGACTGCTTTGAGAAACTGGTACAAAGGTGTGTAAAATGAAGCCACTGTCACTAATTATGATAGTCTAATTAATAGAGGTAGACCGATATATCGATTCTACCGATTAATAGATGCCGATAGTTGCTTTTTGGAACTATCGTTATCTGCAAAAAATCTATGCCGATAGTTGCAGATAGTTTTTTTTTTTTTTTTTTTCCCGAACTTCCCCATGTTGCTCTGTGGCTGGGCGCTGGAGGAATCTAGCGTTAGAACGGCAATAGTTCTACAGTATAACAGTGGCCTCTAGAGATGAAATAAAAATAATCACTGACACCTGGTGGGGATTTGCTAAATTTAGATCTTTCAATATTGACAACATTCATATTTGTATCTATTTATTACACACATACTGTATACAGTCTATCCATCTATATATATATATATATAAAGCTATAAAAAGATTAATTTGGTAAATACTTAAATGTAGAGCATTCCGTCATTTCAAAATAAGAGTCCCGAAATATTCCAGGCTTGTTTATAGTTTAAAGTCCCACATTATGCACCAAATCTTCATTTGTTTTTCCACTTATTATTGGTATTTTGGTTGCACAATAAACTGCATATTTTGTTCATTTTGGACTCTTGTAGCCTCTATGCTGTGCCCTTCTTAATAATAAAAGACATTTTATTTTGTTTGTTTTTTTGACATTCTAAAAATAGTTTAAAAAAAACTATCGGCAGGTTAAAGAGAGAGTTCATCCAAAAATGAAAATTCTTTCATCATTTACTCACCCTCTTGCCATGCCAGATGTGTATGACTTTCTATCTTCTGCTGAACACAAACAAAGATTTTTAGAAGAATATCTCAGCTCTGTTGGTCCATGCAATGCAAATGAATGGTGATCAGGCCTTTGTATCTCCAGAAATCACATAAAGGAAACATAAAAGTAATCCATACGGCTCCAGTGTTTAAATCCATGTCTTCAGAAGTGATATGATAGGTGTGGGTGAGAAACAGAACAATATTTAAGTCCTTTTTTTTACCCTAAATCTCCACTTTAACTTTCACTTTCAGATTTGAAAGTGAAACTAAACAGGCATCATTTGACTTTCAGATGTAGAAGTGGAGATTTAGAGTAAAGAAAGTACTTAAATATTGATTTGTTTCTCACCCACACATGGATTTAAACACTGGAGTCTTATGGATTATACTTCTGTGTTTCCTTTATGTGATTTTTGGAGCTACAAAGGTCTGATCACCATTCACTCGCATTATGGACCAACAGAGCTGAGATATTCTTCTAAAAATCTTCATTTGTGTTCTGCAGAAGAAAGAAAGTCATACACATCTGGGATGACATGAGGGTGAGTAAATGATGTGAGAATTTTCATTTTTGGGTGAACTATCCCTTTCATCGATTGAAGGTATCGGGAAAATCCACTTTCAGTCGACCTCTACTAATTAAATATAAATATGATCAAGTGTAATTATTAATGGAACTGTATGAATCAAACACTGTGGTTGATAATTATTACTGTTTATACTCAAAAACCAGGTGACAACCCCAATAAGACTATTAACCCCTTCATAACTGGAACGTTCGGAGCAATTGCTGGAGCTGCGAGTGTGTTTGGAAATACACCACTTGATGTGATCAAAACTAGAATGCAGGTGTGTAATAAAATACAACACTGTGAAAGCGTAGACATGATTGCTTAATGCCATTTAATATTGTTAGACATGTAAGTTATAATGGTATTCACAGGGGTTGGAGGCTCACAAATATAAGAGCACTGTTGACTGTGCCATCAAGATCATGAAATACGAGGGACCAGCAGCGTAAGTCAATATGATACTAATAGAAAGTATATGGTCAAGATATTTATGAATATTCCAGATATGTACTGACTTTAATGTCTCTTTGTGCACTAGATTCTACAAAGGCACCATTCCCAGGTTAGGTCGCGTGTGTTTGGACGTGGCAATAGTGTTCATCATCTATGAGGAAGTGGTGAAAGTTCTTAACAAAGTGTGGAAGACTGACTAATGGAGCTGTGATACTGAGCAAATATGGTGATGGGCGGAGTCAGGCCGTTGTGACATCATACTGATGTGGGAACATTTACACGGGGGCCAAAATACCTGCGTACAGATGATGACAAGTAACCAAGTCACTGGAATGTACTTAATTTCCATAGTATAATCAAGATTTCCCCAACTAATGTGAGAAAGATGCTAAATACTTGAAAATTAGACTAAAGATAAATCGTATTTTAACCCTAAATCCAATTATAATAATAGATATTTTTAAAATAGGAAAATGTTGTATTGAAACATATAAAGGTTGACTTTTGTTAGTATTCTAGTTTTAACACTTTTATGTTTTCTTAAGTGCAATTTACCAGCGTACATTACATACATTCTAATTTTATTTTATTTTTGTTTTACGAAGGGCCTAATTTGAACACCATAAAACTTAAGACAGAGAATCCTGTGCATCTTAGAAAAGATCTTTTGAATGAAAAGGTTAAATTAAATTTAACCTTACTCAAACAAATAAAAAAATCACCATAGCTTTTAATTTTAAGATACACATGTGTTTTATACCCTATAGTGGTACATATTTTACATGCACTTTTGCATTATAGATTTGGTAATTCAGGTTTCGTGATTATTTTAAGTGCCTATATTAATATACATCCTATTTGTTTTCTTCCTGTTTACATGATCATGGCCATAAATTACTTACAATAACCCCTATTTGTAAGATTTATGCATTTCAATTTCATAACAAAATTCCATCAAATTAAAGTGCGCAATCTTGAACCAAATTCAACTAGTAAAACATATTAATTTAATTTCGTTAAAGATTACGCAATTCAATTTGATGGAATTGTATTTGAAAATTGAAATGCGTAAATCTTAAATCAGGACAGATTTAACTACACCTCAATATCTGAAATAAATAGCACAAAACATGCTGTGCAAAAACACTCAAACCTTTAAAAAAACTGAACAGTATTTAGCGTCACCAAAGAGCCAGATTACAGTAGAAATAATGTTTTCTTATTTAACATTATTTGAATGTAGTTTGTGATGATGATGTATTATTTAACAGACTCTTAAATGCTGATCATATATCAGCACATGCCTTAAATATGTATCAGTTTGGTTATTTTTACATTCCATTGGTTGTGCTTTCCTACCTCAAATCTTCTCAAAAATCTGTATAGACTAAAAATAGATCTGATACTGTTAAGATCACACTAAAGCTTTGAGGTCAAGTGGACACAATTTTCTAGAGTAACACTGCAGACTGAGACGTAACAAATGGCATTTGAAAAAAGTGAATGTTCACTTTTGTAAATTAAAATGATTGTGTTTCACACCAGACCAGAGAACTAGAGTGACTAGGTTAAAAGTACCATATTCAGAGTATGACTGTTTATATAACATGTTTTGCCTTCTCATCATGTGTGATTTGGGAGAATTCAGTTTACACGCTTGATTCTCAATAAGAACATTTGTGCCTGTAGTTCTTCACTGATGTAATTGAGGGTTTTTTTTCTCATCATGTTGCTGCCAAATCTGATATATTGTTTATCTGCTTTTGTAAACAGAATGGTATCACTGATCCATGTTGTTGCAGGAAACAACATCGGAAATTAACAGGATTTTATTTTGTGTTTGTGTAAAAGAAATCCAAGAGCATTCCAAATGTGTGACCTAAAATATGCATTAATTGCCGTGCTAACGAAAAATTAAAATCTGTGAACAATTCTAATGTTCAAGGAAACAATGTGCCTTCAGTTGATGTTCTCATTTAGAATAAATTATACTGATTGGACAAATGAGTCTGGTTTATTCTTCTCGCACTTTTTAATTAGGAGGAATGAACATGTATTTGTGCTATATACACCGATCAGCCACAGCATTAAAACCACCTGTCTAATATTGTGTAGGTCCCCCTCGTGCCGGCAAAACAGCGCAAACCTGCATCTCAGAACAGCATTCTGAGATGATATTCTTCTCACCACAATTGTACAGAGCGGTTATCTGAGTTACCATAGACTTTGTCAGTTCAAACCAGTCTGGCCATTCTCTGTTGACCTCTCTCATCAACAAGGCGTTTCCATCCACAGAAATGCCGCTCACTGGATGTTTTTTGTTTTTGGCACCATTCGGAGTAAATTCTAGAGACTGTTGTGTGTGAAAATCCCAGAAATACTCAAACCAGCCCATCTGGCACCAACAATCATGCCACGGTCCAAATCACTGAGATCACATTTTTCCCCATTCTGATGGTTGATGTGAACATTAACTGAAGCTCCTGACCCGTATCTGCATGATTTTATGCACTGCACTGCTGCCACACGATTGGCTGATTAGATTATCACATGGATGATTGTTGGTGCCAGACGCACTGGTTTGAGTATTTCTGTAACTGCTGATCTCCTGGGATTTTCACACACAACAGTCTCTGGAATTTACTCCGAATGCTATTCTGAGACCTACACAATATTAGGGAGATGGTTTTAATGTTGTGGCTGATCGGTGTATATTTTGATCAAAAAGGAATGGATGACTTAGAGTGTAGCTTAAAAATAAAAATGAAGAAATCAATTTATTAATTCAAACATTATAATAAATAAAACACTTTCTAAGTGGACAAATAAAACATTATTAACTTCATGTTTTAAAATGTAGTTCTATCAATAAAATAATACAATATTTTTTTTAATTGACAAAGACATTTAAAACAGTTAAATGTAGCAAAATAATTAATGAATAAATAATCATTCATTATTTAATTGTTCTTTTTAACTACATTTTAAACAATTAAACAGTTTCAAATGTGTCTACTTTATTTTACAATTCCAAAAAAATATTTATTTATTATTTTAAAGTTATATCTATCTATCTATCTATCTATCTATCTATTTATATGTTTATATATATATATATATATATATATATATATATATATATATATATATATATATATATATATAAACATTTTAATATGATATTAATTTAAAAAGTATACAGGTGCATCTCAATAAATTAGAATGTCGTGGAAAAGTTCATTTATTTCAGTAATTCAACTCAAATTGTGAAACTCGTGTATGAAATAAATTCAATGCACACAGACTGAAGTAGTTTAAGTCTTTGGTTCTTTTAATTGTGATGATTTTGGCTCACATTTAACAAAAACCCACCAATTCACTATCTCAAAAAATTAGAATACATCATAAGACCAATAAAAAAAACATTTTTAGTGAATTGTTGGCCTTCTGGAAAGTATATTCATTTACTGTATATGTACTCAATACTTGGTAGGGGCTCCTTTTGCTTTAATTACTGCCTCAATTCGGCGTGGCATGGAGGTGATCAGTTTGTGGCACTGCTGAGGTGGTATGGAAGCCCAGGTTTCTTTGACAGTGGCCTTCAGCTCATCTGCATTTTTTGGTCTCTTGTTTCTCATTTTCCTCTTGACAATACCCCATAGATTCTCTATGGGGTTCAGGTCTGGTGAGTTTGCTGGCCAGTCAAGCACACCAACACCATGGTCATTTAACCAACTTTTGGTGCTTTTGGCAGTGTGGGCAGGTGCCAAATCCTGCTGGAAAATGAAATCAGCATCTTTAAAAAGCTGGTCAGCAGAAGGAAGCATGAAGTGCTCCAAAATTTCTTGGTAAACGGGTGCAGTGACTTTGGTTTTCAAAAAACACAATGGACCAACACCAGCAGATGACATTGCACCCCAAATCATCACAGACTGTGGAAACTTAACACTGGACTTCAAGCAACTTGGGCTATGAGCTTCTCCACCCTTCCTCCAGACTCTAGGACCTTGGTTTCCAAATGAAATGCAAAACTTGCTCTCATCTGAAAAGAGGACTTTGGACCACTGGGCAACAGTCCAGTTGTTCTTCTCCTTAGCCCAGGTAAGACGCCTCTGACGTTGTCTGTGGTTCAGGAGTGGCTTAACAAGAGGAATACGACAACTGTAGCCAAATTCCTTGACATGTCTGTGTGTGGTGGCTCTTGATGCCTTGACCCCAGCCTCAGTCCATTCCTTGAGAAGTTCACCCAAATTCTTGAATCAATTTTGCTTGACAATCATAAGGCTGCGGTTCTCTTGGTTGGTTGTGCATCTTTTTCTTCCACACTTTTTCCTTCCACTCAACTTTCTGTTAACATGCTTGGATACAGCACTCTGTGCACAGCCAGCTTCTTTGGCAATGAATGTTTGTGGCTTACCCTCCTTGTGAAGGGTGTCAATGATTGTCTTCTGGACAACTGTCAGATCAGCAGTCTTCCCCATGATTGTGTAGCCTAGTGAACCAAACTGAGAGACCATTTTGAAGGCTCAAGAAACCTTTGCAGGTGTTTTGAGTTGATTAGCTGATTGGCATGTCACCATATTCTAATTTTATGAGATAGTGAATTGGTGGGTTTTTGTTAAATGTGAGCCAAAATCATCACAATTAAAAGAACCAAAGACTTAAACTACTTCAGTCTGTGTGCACTGAATTTATTTAATACACGAGTTTCACAATTTGAGTTGAATTACTGAAATAAATGAACTTTTCCACAACATTCTAATTTATTGAGATGCACCTGTATTTTATGCTTGAATTTTTAAATTGATCTTTTTTTTTTTCTTTTTTTGTTTTTACATTTAATTTAAATAATCTAAATCATTACACTTTAAAATGTCAAACCACAACACACAGACTCATTTTATTCTCTTTATAAAGTGTAAATAATACATTTTGGTATTTGTATGGAACAGAGTATTCATCTTAAGTTCTTAAAGTCTGTAATCTGTCATCTAAGGTGCTGTTTGTGTTAAACAGATACTTTGTGTTCAAATCAGAGTTCTAGAACCAAACTTCCAGTTAATTGTGTTTCGATAAATGCGTTCGAAGAAACATCCCTGGACTCCTTTAATATCTGGCTGATGACTACACAGAACATTATTAAAAACTTATCAGACTCTACATACAATATTACGTCATTGCATATTAGTCATGGTATATAACATGACAATAATTACATGCATATTGTAATGACAGGAGACAGATACACAAGAATGATAGACCAGCATAGGAAGAAGGTTACTGAGTTAAATTGCCAGTTAAGAAACAATAGAAATCCGTCACACGAGCGAGATAAATCTGTTGTCACGTTCATCAATTAGTTGAATGACTTTCTTCACCCAGTCAGAGTGAGGATTCACACAGATGCGACGAGACCTCTTTGTGATAAAACTGTTATTACAAGGAAAAGCATGATATTATGAATTTCCTTTGAACAATAATTACAAATAACACACTGAAGTCTCTCAGTTGGAATGGGAACAGCTATTAAAACATAGGCAGCTGCAAAACTTACATGACTCCAGCTACGGGACAACCAATTGTCTTCATGTAGGAATGAATTTGTCTTAAAGGAATTCTTGTCTCATCAAATCGAAAACAGCATCCCTCTGGTTTTTGGCGGATTTTCCCCTCAAATTGTTGGTGCTGGTTGTTTACTTCCACTGGCTTACCAACTGTCTTGAAGTTTTTTATTGTATATTTTTTGACATCCACTGCGGTTTGTATCATTTCTGTTACCCACGGCGTAGTAGCTTGTCAGAAACAACAACAACAGTCAAGCATTTGACAAACTTTGAAAGTTGTTCACTCATTGACTGATTGAATGATTTATTATTGGCAAATTAATGTTCATATTTCCATTCAGATGGCTAAACTGCCCAACTGCCCATATTGTGTTGAAGTTATTTATTGTGTTGCTTTTTATGCAGACAAATAAATATTAAAATATTTTAATAGAATAATAAATTCAATAATTATTCAACTTGACAAATAAATAGACATTTAAAACTATTCACGTTTTAAAATGTAGTTAAATATAACAAAACAATTAATAACTAAATCAAGAAAAGCAATTGTTATTTGTTTTTCAAAATGCAATTGAATATTTGCATTTAAAAATTATTTTATTGCTGTTTAACTACATTTTTAAAACATGACTGAAAAAACAGTTTAAATGTGTCTTTTTTTTATTTTAAAAAATATTAATAAATTATTTGACTGTTTTATTTAACTGTATTTTAAAGCATGAATTAAACAGTTTTAAATATTGAATTATTAAATTGACATTCTTATTGATATTCTGATATTCTAAACATATCCTACCTATTGTGTTATGTGTTGAGTATCTATTAACTTCCACTGCAGTTGGTTTTGGTTCAGCAATGCACACCGTGATAGCTTGTAGGAAACAACAACAACAACACATTTTACCATTATTCCAACAACTTTAAAACATGTTTACTCATTGATTAAAGATTTATCATTGACATGTTAAAATTCATATTTCCGTACAATTAACAGGTTTCCAAACTGATTATGACTTACTTTGGCCCATAACACCAGACTGGAGACATGTGACTGCCAGAAGATTAAGCAGAGGAGAAAGATAAGAGTGGCACATTGCTGTGGATTCTGCTTGTCAGTACGATGCAGATATCAACGCTGTAATGTCATACTAACATCACTTTGGGCCTTAAAGGTATAAGGGGCAGGACGCAAGTGTGGTTTTGGTAAGGGGAGGCAGGAAATAGCCTACAAAAGGTGTGAAAATGTTCCTCAGCAGTCGAAAAAGAAAAAACTCACCATCGTCTACACTTTATGTATCAACAGCTAATCTCCATAGCCATACAAATGCATCCTCAATGTGTCAAAAAGGACAAACAAACAAATAAGAACATGAAACTAGACAAGAGTGTGATTCCACATACATACTAGAAGTAACATGGTATTTATCTCCTTGAGCAACATGCATCAGTGCATGCTCAGTCATTCTGAAAACTTCAGGCATGAAAAGCAGCTTATAGCATTAGCGTGGTTTACGCCGATCTGTAAGGTTTAGGTTTAGGTTTAGGGGTGCGGTTATGGTTATGGTTTCTCTGACCAATCAGGTAGTGCATGCCTGCTGAATATTACTGAATCATCCAATCAGATATCGCTTTCCTCATGATTATAATTAACTTCCCTGCCATCCTACATTTCAGAAATTCAAGACAGGAAGAGGTTTTGGCAATGCATAGATATATAAACAGTATAATGGTATCACAACTTTATTATATAAAAACAAAATAAAAAAACAGGTTTGAGGTGTCAAACAGGGTGGGGCCAGAAGGGTGGCACAGGGTGGCAGCTACCACCTTAAAAATGAGCTATGCCACCCCACTTGACACCACAACTTGGACTCCTCTCGCGTCCTGGAGACAGTGCACAATGGCTTAACCCGTCCGTGTCGTGCATGGTCCATAACAACATTCCACCCATGTCTGGGAGGATACAGCATTCTGCCTCAGTAGACAATCATATTTTTGGACTAAATCTACTTTAAAAATCATGCATACTGAAAATCAAAGTTCAAACTTGCATTAGAAGGGAAAATTACAACTCTGTTAAAACTGTACTTGGTCTACCATTTATAAACCTTGTGGAAAAAACTAAACAAAAAAAGCACTGAAAACAGGAACTGAAATTTACATTTATATTCACATTTATTCATTTGGCAGACGCTTTTATCCAAAGTGACTTACAAAAGAGGAAAACATAAGCGAATCATCTTAAGGAGACAGTGGTATGAAAAGTGTTGTATTACAAAGTTTCACTAGCATCATAATAGTATTCAAAACAGAATAAAGTGCAACAGGAAATTTATTATTTTTTTTTTTTTTTAATGACTGGTTAAGTGCTCATGGAACAGATGTGTTTTTAGTCGTTTTTTGAAGACAGAAAGTGAGTCTGCTTCACAGATGGAGTTGGGAAGGTCGTTCCACCAACGTGGTACGATGAAGCTGAAAGTCCGGGAAAGTGTTTTGGTGCCTCTGTGTTGGTACAACAAGGCGGCATCTCATTAGCTGACCGCAGGCTTCTAGTGGGCGCGTAGCTCTGCAGAAATGATTTTAGGTATGCTGGAGCAGACCCAGTGACTGTTCTGTATGCCAGCATCAGAGCCTTGAACTTGATACGTGCATCAACCGGCAGCCAGCGGAGAGAGACAAGGAGTGGTGTAACATGTGCTCTCTTTGGTTCATTAAAGACCAGACGTGTTGCTGCATTCTGGATCATTTGCAGGGGTCTAATTGCGCACGCAGGGAGGCCTGCAATGAGAGCGTTACAGTAGTCCAGTCTAGTTATGACAAGTGACTGAACAAGAAGTTGTGTGGCACGTTCAGAGAGGAAGGGTCTTATCTTCCTGATATTGTAGAGTGTAAATCTACATGATCTTGTGGTCTTTGAGATGTGGTCTGTGAAATTTAGTCTGTTGTCGATGGTTACCCCTAGATTTCTGACTGTTTTGGAAGGCGTTACTGTAGTTGCACCCAGCTGCACGGTGATGTTGTGTTCAACAGCAGGGTTGGCTGGAAAGACAAGGAGTTCGGTCTTGGCTGGGTTGAGTTGCAGGTGGTGCTCCTTCATCCAGGCCGAGATGTCTTTCAGGCAGGCAGAAATTTGAGCAGTCACTGTGGTGTCGTTGGGCTGGAAAGACAAGTAGAGTTGCGTGTCATCAGCATAGCAGTGGTAAGAGAAACCATGTGCCTGAATGATAGGTCCCAGTGATGTTTTGTATATAGAGAAGAGAAGTGGCCCAAGCACTGATCCCTGAGGTACCCCTGTAAGTAGCTGATGTGGTTTGGATACCTCACCTCTCCAGGCTACCTTGAAGGACCTACCTGAGAGATAGGAATTAAACCATTCAAAGAAATTTTATGATGATGTTAATGATGTTATTACTATACGCACAAATACCTCTGGTTCTTATAGCATTGAATGAATAATTGAATTAATAATATACAGTATATTGCTTTGAAATTGACCTTTCTCTTGGTCTTTAGTGTTTTAGCATGTTTCCTGCAGCACTTGCATGATATTAATAACAGCCTCCAAAATCTGAAAGAGACAGGAAAGGGAACTAAATTCATCATACATATTTATACAGTTGCAAAAAAAGTATGTAAACCCTTTGGAATCACCTGCATTTATGTATAAATTTGTCTAAAAATCTGGTTTGTTCTTCTGGTTTGTTCTTCAAACTCATCAAAGTTACAATAATGAACAAACATAATCTGTTTTAACTAATAACACACAAATTATTGTATTGATCTTGTACATATTGAATACATTATTCAAACATTCAAAGTGTGGGTTGGAAAAAGTATGTGAACCCCTAGGCTAATGACATCAACAAAAGACAATTAGAGTCAGGAGCTGGCAAACCTGGCAACCAATTAATGAAACGAGATTGGAGGTGTGGGTTAGAGCTACTCTGACTTATAAAAAGCACTCAGCAGAAGCATCTGCTGACGTGGACCATGCCTAGCAGAAAAGAGATCTCAGAAGACCTACAATCAAGAACTGTTGCTTTGCATAAAGCTTGAATGGTTCACAAAGTTATCTCGAAGAGCTTAGATATTCATCTGCCCACAGTAAAAAAATGGAGATGATTTCATACTGTGGCTGTTCTCCCTAGAAGTTTCAGCCAAGATGACTCAAAGGGCACACCGCAGAATGCTCAATGAGGTAAAAATAACCCTAGAGTGACAGCTGAAGACTTGAAGGAATCATTGGAACTGGTTAACATCTCTGTTCATGAGTCTACTACACGGAAAACATTAAACAGGTATGGTGTCCATGGCAGGACCTCATGAAGGAAGATGCTGCTTTCCAACAAAAACATTGCTGCGCACCTGAATTTTGCCAAAGACCACCTTGGCACTCCACAACGCTGCTGGGAAAATGTTTGTGGACTGATGAAACTAAGGTTGAATTGTGTGGGAAGAACATGCAGCACTAAGTGTGGCATAAAAAAGAGCACCGCATACCACCATGAAAACATCATCCCAATGGTGAAGTACGGTGGAGGGAGCATCATGATTTGGGGCTGCTTTGCTGCTTCGGGGCCTGGACCGCTTGCCATCATTGAAGGAAAAATGTATTCCCAAGTTTATAAAGATATCTTACAGGGTAATGTCAGGGTGGCTGTGCACCAGTTGAAGCTTTGTAAAAGTTGGGTGATGCAGCAGGACAATGACCCTAAATATCGAACTATCGAATGGCTTCGAAAAAATAAAATCCACCTTTTGGATCGGCCCAGTCAGAGCCCAGACCTTAACCCAATAGAGATGCTGTGGAATGACCACAAGAGAACCGTACACACCAGACATCCTAAGAATATGTCTGAGCTGAAGCAGTTCTGTAAGGAAGAATGGTCCAAATTCCTTCTGAACATTGTGCAGGTTTTACGCACAGCTATCAGAAACATTTGGTTGAGATTATTGCTGCTAAAGGAGGATCGACCAGTTATTAAATCCAAAGGTTCACTTACTTTTTCCACAGCACCGTGATTGTTTAAAATAATGTTAAGGGTTCAATACAAGTTAAGCTCAATCGACAGCATTTGTAGCATAACGCTGAATACCACAAAAATGCATTTCGACTCGTCCCTCCTTTTATTTAAAATAATTCCAAAGGGTTCACATACTTTTCCTTGCCACCATATATATATACTGTATATATATAAATCCAGATAAAAGACAGATCCATAGAGAGAACATATACAATATTTTATTAACGGAATTAATAGGTGTTCCCCCCATATATATGAAAATAAAATCCAGGAGTGCCAATGAAAATGAATATGCATTTGGAGTTTACAGCTAAATTCAGGAAGGCTGAATACCACAAGTACTCCAGTATTGTATAATAAAACATGACAAAACATTCTATACAAACGATGTTGCTGCATACGAGGTATAGTTCTATATACTGAAGTAAAGATCTACGTATTCAAATGGAGTAACGTAGTTCTCAGCAGAGACACGAAAATCGAATTCGTAAATTATGCTCGTTTTAGTGACCTTGTCAAATGTCTTGTCGGGCTTTCCGTAGCCGCAGCTCTTATCTGCTCTGACGAGCATTTCATTTTAAGATGTATATATTTCTTTGTTGTTTTACTATTAAATGAACAATGTCATCTAAAAGGACGTCGAGAGGTTTTTATTTTAACACTGTACTGTCTTTGGCGCGCTCATTGGCCGCTCATCGACCCGCGCCGAGTGACAAGGTGAGACTTTAACTTCCTGTTAGCATCAGGAGCTAACTGCTAATACAACCAAAACAAACCAACATTCCACCACATATCTGATTATAGAAGTGATTTATAAAGCTTTATATACATGTATGCACTAATGTTAATGTTCAGTTATTCATAACAGCTGACACTAGCTTTAGAACGTCATTTACCCCTCAAATCCCGAATAAAACGTGGAGATATTTGCATTATTAGTTTTTATTAGTGTCTGATACTGTAACTATGAAGTTAAATCTAATTTAACCCTTGTGCGTCAATTTAAAAAAAGTTACTCAGAGGTCCTTGGCGGACAAAAATGTCCAAGTCAAAAAACTGCCATAATAATATTATATATTAATATTATTTTCCACTTTCAATTAGTTAATCTTTTAACAAACATCAGTCCTGATCATAACTACCAAATATTTATTGATTTTCAGGATTTTAACACTTTAAATGCCAGTTTGTTTACATAATGCCACTCTTGTTTTTTACACACACACACACACACACACATTTCTCCATACACACATACAAAACACACTCTGACATCCATAACCACACCCACACAATTTTAACTGCATCATTTATTCAGATTGGCCTGCAGGGCTCTATAATACAGCAAACAGAAAATAGGGAAAAAGCATGTATTTGCTCCATAGGCTAAACATGAGAAAAATGGTGGAAATTGCCATCTGGTGGAAAATATTACAGATTTACATTTTGAAAGCTGGTCTTCCGAATGAAACCATAATTTCATAGAATTCATAATTTTATGCTTTAATGGCACTGGGATCAAATATTGCAGTTTTAATGGGTTTCAATGGGGACATTTTTGTCCTGAAGGTCCTGAGTGTAACTGTTTTGTGTACACAGTGTATTATAGATGTATTATAGGAACTGTGGTTGAAATATCAAAATTCCCCCAAAAATACACACCTTTGGCAAAATGTATGCCATTGGCATAAAAAAAAGAAAAAATGTCCCGAAGGTTGCACAAGGGTTAATTATAATAGTCAATCTAATAATTGCTTATTTTGAACGCATTACTGTTCAGATACAATACAGTTGTAATTGAATGTGAGAATATTCATTTAATGAAAATTATAATTTAATTAATGAATTAGTAAGATTAACATATTTATTATTACTTTATGTGAAAAAACAGAATAGGCGAGATGATTTCTATTCTTCTATTGTTTCTATTTTAAGACATTGCTCTGCTGACAAAACTAGCTTGGCTTGATTTTTCTTTTTCTTGTTTTTTTGAATACATTATTAATATCTGACAGGACACAAAAACAAAACAAAAATCATTTTGACAGGGTGGACCTATATTGAAAAGTACCCAGTGTTTTGTGTGACACTGAGAGCTAAATACATTGCCAGATGCATTGGAACTAGAGGTTGACCGATAAAGGAATTTGCAGATACCGATAAGGTGGTGAAAAGGGCTGATAACCGATTAATGGGCTGATAGTTTTTAAAACTGATTTATTGAATGTTAAAAAAATTTCTTAGTCTTTCCTTACTGTGCTGCGCACTGACATAGAGGCTAAAAGAGTCCAAAATGAGTAAAATCCCAGATCCAGGTTTATTGTGCAACCAAAAACCCAATTATATCTAGAAAAAATATGAAGATTTGGTGCATACGAAAGGACTAGTATTTTGAAATGTCTGTGTTTCCAAACAAAACATGCACTCTTACAGTCATCTACAATATATTACAATAAAAAATACTGTAAAGTAAACATTGTCATATGGGCTGATAAATACAGTATAAGCAGTAATTCATATACAGTAGTTTGCTTGTCAATTGTCTGTTCCTGTATTATAAAATACTTTTTTCCTTTTCTCTAGCTCCACTGTCAGTCAAAATCAACATGAACTCAATAATCAATAAAGGTTACATAAATAAACGTTCAACAATGTCTATGCTTCATATGTGTCTTTAAAAAAACAAAACAAATCGTATTAATCGTGAATTAGTTTATAAACAGTGATGGTGACAGTGACTTGGCTCTGTTATAATCCTCTATATGTAAATATTCATCAGAGTAAACTTTTTATAGCCTATATAAGTTCATCAGATTTAGGGTTTTGGCCACAGAGGAACATGGAGGGGGGAAAATCTATCGGCAATTATTGATAACGCTCCAAAAAGAAACTGCCGGCACGATTAATCGGTAAAACCGATATATCAGTCAACCTCTAATTGGAACTACATTACCTGTGTCCGGTTTTTATAAAAGCCATAGGAATGTTTACTCTGACTTGATTAACTGGTCTTCTTGAGCACTGAACTAAATCTGGTTGAGATGTTCTTGCTTAACTTAAAATCGTCACCTGCCCTGCTAGTGTCATAAAAGTCTTTTATGTTTTGCATGTGATATTCATGTGTCTGTTATGCATGTTTTCTTTTGGTCACATGGCATTGTTTGACTTGGATCCTCATTATTTCTTAAGGAAAGTTCTGTATAATCATTTATAATACAGCACCAATGTGTGTTATTTGTCTCTGACAACAGCACACAATGTGAATGTGATAAACTTACTTACTCGTGACGTGTGTAATAATGCACATTTATTATGCTTCACATAACCAACATGATGGTGGACAGAGTATGAATTGAACATGTAGTAGGTCACACAAAATGTTTCATTAGATATTCATTACACCAATAAAGGCTAATGTTTTAAATAGGATTGCACTGTCTCTCACCGCTTTTGAATGATAAAAATGGCACATTTAAATACATTTGAAAATACGTTTGTGGAATATAGGTCCAGAAGCTACAATGCATGTGTCCTGTGGACATCCGAGGTGTTTTCCAGCTGGATGAAAGGAGAAGAGATGCTGTTATCGCTCTGGGCATCTTCCTAGTGGAGTCTAACTTGCAGGTACTCCTGTTTTTTAACACAATGTCTACAGTGTTAGTCACACCCCTCTCGATGTATACGGCTTCATTGATACGGTGTGTAGTATTTGTGTAGTCGTTGATTCTTATTTTGAGCTATACTGGTCTGTGTTACTTACTCAGTTACTCTATTTGTTGACTTCAGCACAAGGACTCTATCGTCCCCTACTTGTTGGGTGTGCTGAGGGGATTGCCAAGGGTGCAATGGATCGAAGAGTGCTCCGAGAGGAAAGGAAGAGGTCTGTATTTTTTAGTAGGTTTACTTATTTCACTGTTCTTTATCCCTGCTCATATCATGTGTGTCTCTGTTCTTGCATTGTCAGAAACACTCCCTGTTGCGGAGAATTTCTCTTTCAGTTTGGTGACGATGCTCTTTGATGTTGCTCAGATGGACGAGTCCATGAGAATCCAGGTGTGTAAAATGATGGCGGTTTTGTTTACTGTTGTCAACTTGATGGTTTAATATAATGTTGTTTTTAACCAACATCATTGTCTCAAAATGTACAGTTCTCTGACAGTTCTCCAGAATAATTTGCTTTCCTACATATATTACGGAGCCCCCAAGAGGACAGGGCGGGATTTTTTTTTCTGAAATATTTTTGCGTTCCCTTGCAATAAGTCTACCATGGTATTACTACAGTAACCATATTTTAACCTTGATATTTGTAGTAAAATCATAGTAATAATACAGAACAAATTAAACTATGGTAATAAAAATCATAATTTTGTGGTTATTATGGTTTTGCTACAAATACAATGGTATTTAAGCTAAAAAAACTGTATTAAAATTGTGTAAACACTTAAGAGAATGTTTAAAATTGAGGTGTATGAAAGAATGGGTTGATAGGAACATCATATTATATATAAATTATATATATATATATATATACACACACACACACACACAAACACACACACACTCACACAATATATATATAAATATGTATGATGAATTTAGTTCGCTTTCGTGTCTCTTTCAGATTTTGGAGGCCGTGATGAATCTCATGCAAGTGTTGCAGGAAACATGTCAGAACATCGAAGGCCAAGATAAAGGTCAGTTTCAAAGCAAAACGGCATTCGCAACACATTTAACTTTCAGAATGATACATATATTTCTGAGAGAAACAGAATGTTCAGTAGGAAAAAAATGTAGGGCGGAACTTGCTTTTGTCTATCATGATTTGATTGGTTTGTTACCTTAAGGCTATAATATTATTGGTTAATATTATTTTCACCCATGCAGTCTTGGCGATGTCATCAGAAAATAAAACTAATTTTAGAGGCAGAGAAAGTTATTGCATTTTGATTATGAATTCTGAAAACAAACTTTTTTCTTTAGAACAACGTGTATAAATCGTACATATGACCAGAAACGTTTACTGAGAAAGTAAAACAGATCAGTTTTGATTTCCTGTCGTCTCTGTTTGACTCTGCAGAGTACCTGTGTAAATACACCGTGCCCTGTCTGCTTGGCATGGTGCGAGCGTTCGGCCGCTACAGCAACACTGAAGAGCCGTTGCTGTCCAAGCTGTTCCCGCGGGTGACCCCTCAAACTTTAGGCACAGGGGAGGTGGAGGTGACTCGACGACGATCCTTCAATGATTTCCGCTCCATCCTGCCCAGCTCCTTCCTCGCTGTCTGCCAGACTGACTCTCTACGCTGCAAAACCAGCAGCATTTCCAGCATTTCACAGCAGGTACCGGGATGTATTTACAGTGCATCCGGAAAGTATTCACAGCGCTTCACTTTTTCCACATTTTGTTATGTTACAGCCTTATTCCAAAATAGATTAAATTCATTATTTTCCTCAATTCTACAAACAATACCCCATAATGACAACGTGAAAGAAGTTTGTTTGAAATCTTTGCAAATTTATTAAAAATAAAAAATGAAAATAAAATCACATGTACATAAGTATTCACAGCCTTTGCTCAATACTTTGTTGAAGCACCTTTGGCACCAATTACAGCCTCAAGTCTTTTTGAGTATGATGCTACAAGCTTGGCACACCTATTTTTGGGCAGTTTCTCCCATTCTTCTTTGCAGGACCTCTCAAGCTCCATCAGGTTGGATGGGGAGCGTCGGTGCACAGCCATTTTCAGATCTCTCCAGAGATGTTCAATCGGGTTCAAGTCTGGGCTCTGGCTGGGCCACTCAAGGACATTCACAGAGTTGTCCCGTAGCCACTCCTTTGTTATCTTGGCTGTGTGCTTAGGGTCGTTGTCCTGTTGGAAGATGAACCTTCACCCCAGTCTGAGGTCCAGAGCGCTCTGGAGCAGGTTTTCATCAAGGATGTCTCTGTACATTGCTGCATTCATCTTTCCCTCAATCCTGACTAGTCTCCCAGTTCCTGCCGCCGAAAAACATCCCCACAGCATGATGCTGCCACCACCATGCTTCACTGTAGGGATGGTATTGGCCAGGTGATGAGCGGTGCCTGGTTTCCTCCAGAAATGTCGCTTGCCATTTAGGCCAAAGAGTTCAATCTTTGTTTCTCATGGTCTGAGAGTCCTTCAGGTGCCTTTTGGCAAACTCCAGGCGGGCTGTCATGTGCCTTTTACTGAGGAGTGGCTTCCGTCTGGCCACTCTACCATACAGGCCTGATTGGTGGAGTGCAGCAGAGATGGTTGTTCTTCTGGAAGGTTCTCCTCTCTCCACAGAGAAACGTTGGAGCTCTGTCAGAGTGACCATCGGGTTCTTGGTCACCTCCCTGACTAAGGCCCTTCTCCCCCTGTCGCACAGTTTGGCCGGGCGGCCAGCTCTAGGAAGAGTCCTGGTGGTTCCAAACTTCTTCCATTTACAGATGATGGAGGCCACTGTGCTCATTGAGACCTTCAATGCTGCAGAAATGTTTCTGTACACTTCCCCAGATCTGTGCCTTGATACAATCCTGTCTCGGAGGTCTACAGACAATTCCTTGGACTTCATGGCTTTGGGACCTTATATAGACAGGTGTGTGCCTTTCCAAATCATGTCCAATCAACTGAATTTACCACAGGTGGACTCCAGTCAAGTTGTAGAAACATCTCAAGGATGATCAGTGGAAACAGGATGCACCTGAGCTCAATTTTGAGTGTCATGGCAAAGGCTGTGAATACTTATGTGCATGTGATTTTTTTTTTCTTTTCGTTTTTTATTTTTAATAAATTTGCAAAGATTTCAAACAAACTTCTTTCACGTTGTCATTATGGGGTATTGTTTGTAGAATTTTGAGGAAAATAATGAATTTAATCCATTTTGGAATAAGGCTGTAATATAACAAAATGTGGAAAAAGTGAAGCGCTGTGAATACTTTCCGGATGCACTGTACACTCTCCACCATCAGGGGACGCATGCATCTTGAAAATGAGAGCATGCAATTGTCTGAGCATAACTCAGATGGTGCCAGCCTGTGCCCAATTATCAAAAACTTTAGAACAGCAAGATATATTTCACATTTTAGAAAGTAT